>NW_026999383.1:0-54414 GCF_037126465.1 Ornithodoros turicata
TTCGCGCCAGGGAGAATTTACTAACGCAGATGGCTGTGCAGAGAATGTCACACTGTTGAATTATCTTATTATGGAGGCCCGTCAGTGTCTGCGTCCTCTATACTTAGCAACGCTTGACTTGAGAAAGGCTTTCGACAGCGTCTCCTTCTCAGCAATCCAACATGCCATGAAGACAGTGGGTATTCCGCCTCAAATGCAAAGCTATCTCCATCAAGTATGTCAAGGTGAGGTGACCTTGACTTCCGGAGGCATGAGCACAATGGTGGTACCATCACGGGGCGTCCGTCAGGGGATCCCCTCTCGCCCCATCACTTTAACATCGCTATGAACGGGTTCCTGAGATCACTACCTGAGGCCATCGGCTACCAGCTGGGATAGGCGCGCGTAAATGGCCTAGCCTTCGCAGACGATCTCGTCTTGGTCGCCTCCACTCCACAAGGAATGCAGCTTCTGTTGAACAGGGCAGTGGAGAACTTCCATCCCAGGGGGCTCGATCCACTTTGGCTTGGCCAAGTGTCAGACACTATCATTGGTACCCTCTGGGAGGGAAAAGAAGATCAAGGTGGCGCCCACCGCCTTCTCTCTGGATGGTGCGAGCATCCCCGTCTCCGATTGGAATGATCAATGGCGCTACCTGGGTGTTCGATTCAGCGTTGAGGGTGCTGGAGTGCAACCGGACCGGGGCCCTGGGTTGATGGTTCAACGGCTCAGCTCAGCACCGCTAAAGCCTCAGCAAAGGCTGCTAATACTCAAGCAGTTTCTACTGCCGAGGCTCTTCCATTCCTTGCCCTTCGGCCGCCTATCCAAATGGATTCTGAGAGGCCTGGACCTACGCATCTGGGCGGCAGTGAGGTCTTGGCTGAAGCTGCCCCACGATATACCAGTGCCGTCTTTCCATGTGGCAGTGGCGGATGGGGGCCTAGGTATCCCGGCAATGGAACTGCTAATCCCTCGACTCCGCCTGCAACGGCTGGAACGTATGCAGTACTCGAACATTTCGGCGATCCGAGAGGCCGTGGCGACATCAACACTGCAGGTGGAGCTGTGGAAGGCCCAGAACCTGGTCAGACAGGACGGTATGGAGGTACGTACAACGCAGGAAATGAAGAAATACTGGGCTCGTTGACTCTGCCAGTCTTGTGACGGTGCGGCTCTGCGCAATGCTTCAAAGGTCCCGGTGGCACATTCCTGGGTGTGTGAGGGCTCGAGGCTAATGCGTGGATCGGCGTTTGTGGATGCTGTGAGGATTCGGGCTAATGCCATCCTTACAAGGGTCCGGACGGCTAGGGGTCAGGACTACATCGGGGATAGCCGAGCGGGATGCCTTCTGCCGGGATCAAGGACGCGAATCTCAGAAAGCCTCGGGTACGTGCTGCAAAAATGCCACCGAACCCATGGACTACGGGTGCAACGGCACGACAACGTGTTAGGGTACTTATGTGGTCGTCTCCGGCAGGCAGGATGGGACGTTACTAGAGAGCCCACCATGGCCACAACAGAAGGAACCCGGAAGCCGAATGTGGTCGCATTTCGTGCTGAGGACTCAGTCATCATTGATGTCCAGATTATTTCCGGATCACGTAACCTTGCCCTGGCCCATGCGGATAAGGTTGATTACTACTCCAAGCCTGAGGTGCTAACTTATGCGCAGGAACCTCGGCTGACACCCCCAGAGGTCGCTTCCGTAACCCTAAGTTACAGAGGTCTGTGGAGTAAAGATACTGCGGCGGACCTTCTGCACCTGGGACTGAAGGGAAAGGACATCAAGATGATGACAGTGAGGTCTCTGGAGGGGTCCGCAGGAATTTGAAAGACCTTCATGCGAAGCACGGAGAGAGCACCAGCACATCCCCCTCTTCGACCTTAAGATGAAGACCTGGGATCTCAACGAGTTATATGCTCAGCGGCCGCCCTTGTGGTCTTAGGCCGTTGAGTTATTTGGGAACGTTAGGCTCATGCCCAGCGGCCGCCCCTGTGGTCCTAGGCCATTGAGTTATTTGTTCACGTTAGGCGAATTCAGTGCTGTTTATTTATTTTTTTTTTCTTTTGGGTGCTACCAACCCTATTGGTACAAGAATAAAGAAGAAGCTAAATGCCACAAAGGACGACCAAGTATAATACCCACATGTGTTTGAAATACAATCCATTCAGAGACGAGTGATACGCGGCAGTAAGAATAATCTGATTTCTGGGATGGGGACATGGCGATACCTGGGGATCAACTTCCGGGACGGGTGGACTGGAGGCGCCCTCGGACTGCGGATTAGCCGACATTCTTTGCCGGCTCACAAAAGCACCACTTAAGCCGCAGCAGAGGGTATTCATCCTTAAACGGCATCTTCTGCCCCGGCTTCACCACCCGCTCACCTTTGGAAGGCTATCCCGGGGTCTGCTACGTGGCCTGGACTCCCGGGTCTGTGCGGCCGTCAGGACCTGGCTCCACCTTCCGCATGACATCCCACTCGGATTTTTCTATGCGGCGATCAGAGACGGCGGCTTGCGCATCCCTTCGCTGGAACACGCAATCCCCCGGATCAAGTTCTTGCACCTGGATAGTATGCGATCTTCAGAGGTCCTGCCCTTCAACGAGATGTCCCGCACGCCTTCCCAGGAAGAGGAGAGGCGTAGTGTTCAGCGAATGCTGGTCCACCAAGGGAGGACCCTACAGTCGACGGCAGACTCCAGGCGCTTTTGGGCTGATGCCCTCTATGCTTCCTGCGATGGTGATGCCCTTAGGGAGGCCTCTAGGGGTACCAGCTGCTCACTCCTGGGTGGACGACGGCTCCCACCTCATGAGGGGATCCGCCTACGTTGACGTCATTCGGATAAGGATCAACGCTCTGCCCACCCGGTCACGATGTTCGAGGGGTCAGCACCTGGAACGCAACTGTAGAGCCGGCTGTCTCCACCCTGACTCACGGCCTCCAGCCCTGGAATCACTGGCGCACGTTCTGCAGATATGTCACCGCACCCACGGCCTGCGGGTGAATAGGCACGACAACATCCTGGCCTATGTCTGCAGCCGTTTGCACCAGGGATGCCATCAGGGAACCCGTCATCAGGACAGCGGAGGGCAACCGGAAACCAGACATCGTGGCCAACAGGGGAGAGCAGTCTGTCATCCTCGACGTCCAGGTGGTGGGTGGAGCAAGGTACCTGGGATTGGCTCATCGGGACAAGACGACCTTCCAACTGCAAACCGGAGGTCTTGGCCTACGCTCAGGGTTCTTGGTCTGAGCCCCCCTTGCTCTGCTCAGCCACTGTGAGCTACAGGGGGGTGTGGAGTCGCCCGTCGGCGGAGGGCCTTCTAAACTTGGGACCCAAGAAGAGAGACCTCACCATTATGGCGGTTGAGAGCCCTGGAGGGATCTGCTAGAACCTGGCACATGTTCAACAGAAGTACCCAGCGAGCACCATCAGCCGCCCCTTGTGGGTCTTAGGCTGTTGGTTATTTGTTCATGTCAGGGCTTTTTGTGTTAAGAGTTTTGGGCGATTAACGCTCCTGAGTTGGGTGACACCGTGCCCTACGCGGTGCGATAAAACAGTTCCTAGCTAAATGCCACAGAGGACGACCAAGTATAACACCCACCATGTGTTTGAAATACAATCCATTCAAAGACGAGTGATACGCGGCAGTAACAATAATGTGCTTTCTGCTGTTAAATTTTCCGACGTTCTTCAGTCACTAGTCGAGCTCGACTCAGCAAACATTTCTTAGGTTATCTCGCCAGTGTCTATGATGGGGCGCATAACGTCCTGTACTTTAAGGGGTTAAACTGTACAGTTCAGCTGACGGCAGGTGCTAGGCAGAGAGACCCTCTGTCTCCCTTCCTCTTTAATATGGCATTGACGGGCTCTTCAGGTCCATGTCCAGGGGGATTATGTTCCAGTGAGGCGAGTTCTGGGTTGACGGAATGGCTTTTGCCGATGATCTTGTTTTTTTTGGTTTTTTTTTTTGCCAGCACCCCAGAGGGTCTGCAGGAGAGACTCGATGAGGCATGTGCCTTCTTGGGAACCTGTGGCTTTCAGATTAACGCAACGAAGTTTCGGAGACGAAGAAAGTTAAAGTTGTCGAGGCCAGCAAATTCAGTGTTAACGGGGTCTTGATCCCGCTTTTTTTTATCGAGTCGACGTGGAGGTACTTGGGAGTCGAATTCTCCCACGGCGGTAGAGTTATCGGACGCGGCTTTCTCTTGGAGAACCTCGGCTCCTATCTCACGAAAACTACAAGTGCTCCGCTAAAGCCCCAGCAATGATTGGTCTTAATTCGCTTATATTTGCTCCCCCGGTTTTTCCATCGCCTTGTTTTAGGCCGGTGGAACGTTGGTCTCTTAGAGCGTTTTGATAAACTGGTACGTGACTGCGTGCGAAGGTGGTTGCACTTGTCCATGACGTCCCCCTGGGGTATTTTTATGCTCCGGTTGGAGAGGGGTGCCTTGGCCATGCGTGTATGAGAAACGCCGTCCCTTTGATGGTAGGTAATAGGTTCCAGAGGCTGTCCCTTTCGGATAGTCCTGTTTGCCAGGCTGCAGCAAATTCGGTGTTAGTTAAAGAAACTCTTCGTAAGGCTAGAGCCGCCCAAAAATTTAAAGGTAAAGAGCTAACCTCTAGGTCTAGACTTAGAAGATATTGGGCCAAGTCTTTACACGAAAGTAATGATGGTGCGGCTCTGAGGGATTGTGCCAAGGCACCTTATGCGCAGGTTTGGGTCCTTCAGGGGACCATGCTCCTCACGGGGAGACAGTACATTGCGGTGCACAAACTTAGAACTAATGCTCTAGCTTGTCGGGTGAGGTGCGCCCGGGGTCATAATAGGGAAACGGGGTGTCGCGCGGGCTGTCGTGCGGCCGAGACCCTCTCCCATGTGGTTCAGGTGTGTCACCCTGCCCACTGGGCGAGAATCCGGCGGCATGACGGTATAGTTAAATTTGTGCCTGGGCGCCTGGGTGACCTCGGGTGGACCGTCGTCCTAGAACCCCGCTTTGTAACCCCTGTTGCTGTCCTCAAGCCTGACTTGGTGATCCAGAGGGACAGTGTTACTTAGGATCGATGTACAGGTGGTTGGCAATGGGATCCCCTTATCTATGCAACACGAACATAAAGTACTAAAATATAGTGGTCCGGCGTTGTTGCAAATCATTGGTCGTATATATGGGACTTCTCCCATTGCCTAAAGCATAACGATGTCGTACAGGGGTGTTTGGGCCAATGAGTCTTTGGGCATCTTAAGGGACCTGGGCCTAAACACGGTCCGAATTAAACTGCGAAATGTGATGTGTTTGGAGGGACGGGTTCGTTGTTTCCGGACCCATCAGCGCATGACCGCCATGTTTCATGGGTGATGACAGGATGGTGAGTTGGTTTTTGGGGTGTGTCCCGCTCAGAGTCTTTTGCTCTGAGGGGGTTTGTTGTGGGTACCCCTGCCCTATCAGGGAGATAGAAATGTCGGCGGTCCTCATTTGGGGTCGGAGGTCCTACTGGGGCAGTGTCCCTAGCCGTACAAAAAAAAAGCTAAATGCCACAAAGGACGACCAAGTATAATACCCACCATGTGCTTGAAATACAATCCATTCAAAGACGAGTGATACGCGGCGAGTAACAATAATCTGCTTTGGGTAGCTAAATGCCACAAAGGACTATCAAGTATAATACCCACCATGTGTTTGAAGTAGAATCCATTCAAAGACGAGTGATAGGCGGAAGTAAGAATAATCTGCTTTCGGTAGCTAAATTCCGCAGAGGACGACCAAGTATAATACTCACCATGTGTTTGAAATACAATCCATTCAAGGACGAGTGATAGGCGGAAGGAAGAATAATCTGCTTTGGGTAAACGGCGGGAGTAACTATGACTATCTTTTGGGTTGGGTGCCGGGTTCGGCCCGGGACCTGGCGTTAGAGCAGCCTCGCCTCTGCCTGGAGGTTGGGTGCCCCATTAGTGCCGGATGGCGTTGCTGTCATCTGTAACCCAGCGAATTGGGGGCCGGGGCATCCTGCCGATAGGGTCAGCTGTGATTGCCCTGATGTCAAAAGCCAAGTGGACGCGCAACACATGGCCTCTCCCTTGGAAGTGGTCAACTCCACCTTCTCGTGGTGCAACCTGATAACCCTTGCCCTATTAGGCCTCTGGGACTAACGGAGCTCTGACCCCCCCCCCCCCGCTGTTCTTCTTGGATTGGCGCCCCGGGAGGAACCAAAATCAACTAGGTGCCACATCTCAACATATGCAAAGAGGAAGCCCTCGCCGTGTGGCGCAGGCTCCTGGTTCCAACCCGCCGCTTTCGGGTCAACCGGCTCCTGGCCAAGCGTCCTCAGCTGTGCATGCTGCTCTCTTCTGCTGCTCCTGTGGAAAGGTTTTCGCAACATCTAAAGGGCTAAAAGACCATGCCTCCTTGAAAAAGCATGTCCTGCCAATCCCTGATCAACGTTCTACAAGCATTCCTCTTGCGAGAGTCGCGAATGGCGCTGATCCTTCTCCATCTACCTCGGCACCTGGTGCTCCTGATCCTCCATCCATCTGGACACCTCGCACTCCTGATCCTCAAGAACGCTGTGCCTCTGGCTCTCAGTGTCCCCATCCTCAAGCGACTTCTGGAGCAACCGTTCCACCAGCTCCCGGTATTCCTGGTTCTTTGCTGCAGGATACCCAAGGCGGTCGCCCCTTCGCCTGCATTGTCTGTGGGGCCGCCTTCTCGACTCGGAACGGTCTCGGCCTGCACCGTAAGGCTAGACACCCAACGGAATTCAATCAAGATATCAACATCCAGAGGGTACGTCCAAGATTGTCGCAAGAGGAGAATGTTCTACTGGCCCAAGCAGAAGTTCGGCTCCTGAGACAAGACATGCAACCTCATTCCATCAACGCAGCCCTGCACGAACTCTTCCCAGGCCGCACCTTTGATGCGATCAAGTCCCACCGCAGGCAACAGCACACAAGCTCTTGGTGCGTGACCTCCCAGCTCGTGACCTGCCAACAGCCTCCAATACAACATCCGATGGGCCGGATTGTTTGGCACCGTCTTCTCCTACTGCGGCTGCAGCGACACCTCCTACTGCTGTCGGCCAGCCACAAACATCTGGCCCTCTCGGAAGCAAGTCATCTTCAATGAGATCGGAAAGATCTCAGCCAGAACGCCCCCTGGGACATTCCAAGCCGACCCCCTCTTCGACTTGGCGAAACAAGCGACTTTGGGTGTCGACATTACCTCTGGACTGAATGATTATATTAGAGATGTACTTGTGAGACCGGCTCCTGCACATCCCAGACCTCGTCCAGTCAGTCAACCCGGGCCGGGACACAACAAACCAATCAGTAAAAGAAAACAGAAGAGGATCCTCTACGCTAGGCTGCAGGATCTCTTCCGTCGTAGGCAGTCCGACTGTGCCCGTTCCGTCCTGGGTGGTTACGCCCCGGCTGCAGTCCAGGACGAGCGGGCGTTCCTCGACAAGTGGGAGGCCACTCTTACGGAACAAGGACCGCTTCCGCTGGCTTCTACCCCTCAGGATGTTCCTGTCGCAGTTAATCCATTTTATTTGATAACGGCTCAAGATATCAAAGTGAATATGCCGCCCCTTGGATCTGCGCCATGACCGGATAATTTCACCTCCCGTTGTCTTCGGTCTGTGCCGTCGGTGGTGCTTCGTCTTCTTCTGAATCTGTTCATTTTGCAAAAGAGGATCCCTACATCATTGCGCAACGCGCGGACAGTGTTTATGCCAAGAAAGCCAGGATCCACTAATCCCATGGACTACCGGCCCATTACAATCTCATCGGTCCTCTTACGCCTCTTCCATAGAATCATGGCTAGACTCTCCTCCTTCATGAAGTATAATTACAGACAGACAGCGTTCCTGCCTGTCGATGGGTGTGCAGAGACGTGGTCCTGTTGCACACTGCCATAGCGGAGGCTAGTATGCAACGAAGATCATTATTCCTGGCAGTTGTTGATTTGACCAAAGCCTTCGATAAAGTTTCGCGGGAGGCCATCCTCGAGGGAGCGAGACAGGCAGGATTGGATCCTGACTTCCTGGAATATATTGAAGATCTATATCGTGATGCACCCACCCTGTTGTCTCCCACCTAGATATCTCCTGGCATTGGCTTTGGCGTTGGGGAGCGTTCCCTCGACGCCACGGCCTTTGCGGATGATCTGGTTTTGGCGGCGTCCTCACCGGGGGCCTTCAGCAACGTATTGACGAAGCATGCCGTTTTCTTGAGCAGCGTGGATCAATACAGCAAAGTCCTTCCCGGTCTCCATGGTTGCCGCGGGCCGCGACAAGAAGACTAAGATTGACTCGGATAGACAGTTCACCGTCACAGGATCTCCTATCCTCCCCGCCGGCCCTGAATTCGTCTGGTGGTATTTGGGCGTCACTTTCTATCTTAGTGGGTGGCCACGCCCAATAACTCAAGATGTTCAAGATCTTCTGCTGCGGGTCAGAAAGTCGCCGCTCAAGCCCCAGCAGAAACTTGCAATCCTGCGCTACTACCTAATTCCACGCGTGTATCACCGTCTCGTCCTGGGTCGTTGGACAACACAACAACTACAACGCCTAGACGTCACTATCCGGACAGCAGCACGGGACTGGCTCCACCTCCCCCACGACACGCCCACAGCATTCTTCCACACCCCAACTTCTCACGGCGGTCTTGGTATCATCTCCTTACGGGTTAGTGTCCCAGTTTTACAGCGCCAGCGTCTTCAGAGACTCGCAAGTTCTACGCACCCTATAGTCCGCGAGGCGCTCCGTTGTGAGCATATGAAGACACTCCTACAGAGAGCCAAGTTTGCGTCGCATCACGGTGGTCATCTTTTGTCGACCAAGCTCCACATCCAGAAGTATTGGTCGTCTACTCTATACGCCTCAAATGACGGGAAGGCCTTAGCGGATGCGGCGATTGTCCCATACGCTCATCGGTGGATAGCTGAGGGAACTAGAGTTCTACCCGGACGTCAGTTCATCGACTGTGAGAAGGTGCGCATTAATGCGCTTCCCTGCCGCACCCGTTCCGGGCGGGGTCTCGATAGTGCTAGAGAGTGCCGTGCCGGCTGCAGATCGCAGGAGACGCTGCCCCACGTGCTTCAAATGTGCCATAGGACGCATGGGGCGAGAACAAGACGACATGATAACATGGTGCGCTATGTGGCTAAGCGACTCAAGGAACTCGGCTGGACAACATCGATAGAGCCGCGCTTCAACGTGCCTGAAGGGATACTTAAGCCTGACCTCGTGGTGAAGAGGGGTACTCAATCAGTTATTTTGGACGCCCAGATAGTGGGTACTGGTATCGCCCTGGAGATGGCTCACCAACACAAGGTACTCAAGTACGACAGGGAAGAGATACACCGGGAGGTTCGAGGGGACTCGAGGATGACCCCGCTGTCGGGAGTATTACACTATCATTCCGTGGAGTGTGGGCTAAAGCCAGTGCTGATCTGCTGTTGGACATGGGATTAAGCAAAAGGGATATTGGGACAATCTCCATTATCGCTCTACAAGGCACCGTCCGTGGTTATAGGATTTTTGGACAGATGACTACGGTGGCTTCCCACCAGTGAAGAAGGGAGTCGGCCTCGAGAGTACGCGGACTTTGACGCGTCGCGTCGTTAGGGTATCTCTTCCGTATAAAAAAAAAGAAAAAAAACCTCTTACCATAGGCTGGGGGCGAGTGGCTGCCCCCTGTTATCCAGCAACTTGGAAGCCTGACAAGAGGAGGCGACGACTCTTGTCTTGATGCCGGGGGCGGGTGGCTCCCCCCTGTTATCCAGCGACTAGGAGGCAGGCGTTGAGGGACAGGAAAGGGTCCGTACGTGCCTGTCGCCCTTAGCAGGACCGCGTTGCGGCGGTCTGTTGCCTAGTGAATTGGGCGCTGGCGGCTCGTGTGTGCGGTTAGGGGGTCATACGATGCCCGCTGCAAGCCGTGGTGATGCGCAACATATAGCCTCTCCCTCGGAAACGGTCAATTCCACCTACTCGTGGTGCTACCTGTTACCCCCTGGTACCGCTTCGGCAGGGCAGGGAACTAATGGATCTCTGGCCTACCACCCCTGATCTTGGGTTGCCTTCGCGGGACCAGGGAAAATTCACTGGGCACAAAGACTACAAACGAATCAAGAGGTAGCCGGCGCCGAGGGGTGCCGGCTCCCAGTGCGAACCCGCGCCCGAGGGGTTCGCCCGCACCGGCCCATGCTTCGGGGACCTATCGTTCTCTTATCCAACGCCTGCTGGATGAGGTTCCCGAGCGGCCGGATACAGTTCCGGTGGTTCACGTGGCTCCCGGAACTCCTGCCGTGCCTTCCTCCGCCACGCCCCACGACCAGATAGAGACGTCGGCCCAATCAGTGGTACCGGAAGGAGCTGAAGAAGTCTCAACGCACGTTCCTCTGACTTCTAGACGGCGGGCCTCCACCGCAGGGCTTCCAGGCGGCGCGTCTCTTTGATATAGCGAGGAGAGCGGCCCATGGCTGTGAGTTTGTCGGCGAGCTCAACGACTGCATGAGAGAAGTTTTTGTCATCCCTGAACCAAACCGGACACGGACTCAACCTGCTAGACCTACCAACTCTAGAACTGAGACAAGTCAGCCAATGAGCCGAAGGAAGGCGAAGCGCCTGGAATACAATCGTCTCCAATATTTATTTCGTCACCGTCAGTCTGAGGGGGCCCGCGTCCTCCTTCATGGTTACGTGAAAGCTGCAGTCAAGGACGAGCGGGCCTTTCTGGATGCTTGGGAGACCACAATGACGAGACCTCCCCCCCCGCCTCCTCCTTCGTCCCCCCATTCCTCCTGGCGATACCTTTCACCCCCTGTTCCTGATAACTGCGCAAGAAATCAAGGCCAGCTTGCCCCGAGTGCGATCAGCCCTGGACCTGATAATTTCTCCGCCAGAAGCCTTCGAGCGGTGCCAATGATTGTCCTCCGGGTTTTACTGAATCTCCTTGCCATTGCTGGAACAGTCCCGACCTGCCTGCGTAACGCCCGGACGACTTTCGTCCCTAAGAAGCCGGGAGCCACTCAACCACAGGAATTTCGTTCTATAACTATTGCTTCCGTCATCCTCCGGCTCTTCCACCGAATACTGACGAAAAGACTAACCATGCACCTGCAAGTGGACTACAGGCAACGCGCATTCATCCCCGCGGATGGATGCGCAGAAAACATCGTCCTCCTCAAATCAGTTCTACACGAAGCTAAGACATCCGGCAGATCCCTCTTCTTGGCAATATCCGACCTGACCAAAGCCTTTGATCGGGTAACCCATGACGCCATCATTGCAGCCGCAACGGAGGGCCAGGCTTTCAGAGGATTTCGTGTCCTACCTCAAGGAACTATACAGGGACGCCCTACCCTACTTAAGGTGGGAGCCTCATCACGTCTAATCCAGCCTACAACGGGGGTACGCCAGAGTGACCCTTTGTCCCCGGTTTTATTCAACCTGGTTTCTGAACGGCTTTTTGAAGAAATGAGGTTGGGAGTAGGCTTCAACGTGGGAGACCACCCCCTCGATGCGATGGCCTTTGCGGATGATTTGGTCATCGTGGCATCATCCGTCGCTGGACTTCAACATCGTGTGAACGAGGCGGCAGGCTATCTCCACAATAGGTGGTAGATATTAACCCACAGAAGTCATTCACTATTTCAATGATCCTTTCCGGGAAGGAAAAGAAGATGAAGATTGATACATCGAAGATCTTCGACATTGGGGGTCATCAAATCCCCCCAGCGGGCCCCGAATTTACGTGGCGGTATCTTGGTGTACCTTTCTCCCTTCAGGACGCCCCGTCCCACCAGCCCAGGACATCGAGGAGCTGTTGCGTCGTATTCAACGCGCCCCGTTAAAGCCTCAACAGCGGCTGGTGGTACTACGGTACTACTTAATCCCACGGCTCTACCACAGACTCGTGCTTGGACACTGGTCCCGGAAAATCCTAGACAGGCTCGACATCAATGTGAGGAGCTCCGTCCGCCGACGGTTGAGACTACCCCACGACTGCCAATACCCTACTTTCACGTATCGTGGACGGCGGCGTTCCGAGCGGACTACATCCGTCTTTCAGGACCAGCGTGCCAACCATGCAGAGGGCCCGGCTACTAGCCCTCAGGGACTCTTCTCACCCCGTAGTGCGACAGGCCATGTTGACAAAGTGCATGACGGCGGCCCTGGACAAGGCAGTCGCTGGTTCCACCTACGACGGACGGCTTCTCCGCTCGCCTGAAGCGCTGAAGAAGCATTGGGCACGAAGATTATACACGTCTAACGACGGAAAGGCACTCGAGGACGCCCCCCTCGTGCCGCACGCTCACACCTGGATAGGTGAGGGCACTCGGGTACTGCAGGGACATCAATACATCGACGCGATGAAGTTACGAATCAACGCCATGCCCTGCAGGACCCGATCCGGCCGAGGTCTTCCATCGGAGCGTACATGTAGAGCCGGGTGTCGATCGGACGAGACGTTGGCGCATGTGCTCTAAACATGCCATCGTACTCACCGAGCTAGGACCCGGCGCCACGACAATGAGGTTAAATTTGTGGCAGAAACTTAGAGAGAAGGGGTGGATGGTCACCGTAGAGCCCATATTCAGAGTCGCCGCTGGCAGCCTGAAGCCAGACATCGTCGCCGTAAGGGATGAGCAGACGGTCATATTGGACGCCCAGATTATGGGAACAGGAATAGTGCTCGAACTCGCTCATGCCCACAAAAGCCTCAAATACAGCGGCCCTGACCTGCTGGAGCAAGTGGCAAACAACGGCCCTGACCTGCTGGAGCAAGTGGCAAACAACGGCCCCGACCCATTGGTGTCAAGCGTCACCCTCTCATTCCGCAGCATCTGGGCTAAGGCCAGCGCCGATACTCTCCTCGACCTCGGCCTAAGCAAACGAGACATTGGGACCATATCGATAATGACTCTGCAGGGAGGGGTAAGGTGTTACCGGATTTTCGGGCGTATGACTGCAGTGTTAAGCTAATGAAGTAGGTGAGGGCCCCTAAGGCACGCGGATTAAGCTGCTATTGTAATTTATTTTTGCAGCTGGTTGTTTGGGTACTTCTTCCCTGTAAAGAAGGAATCGATAAAAAATAGCTAAATGCCACAGAGGACGACCATGTATAATACCCACCATGTGTTTGATAACAATCCATTCAAAGACGAGTGATAGGCGGAAGTAAGAATAATCTGCTTTGGGTTGGGACTCGGGTTCGGCCCGCCCTGGCGCAGGTCGTGGCCTCGCCTCTGCCCAAGGGCTAGGCATCCCATTGTAGCCGGGTGTACGTTGCGGTCACCTGTAACCCAGTGAATTGGGGGCGGCGGTGCTTCGTCATTGGGGTCAGCTTGGCCTCCCTGTTGCTACAAGCCGAGTGGATGCGCAACACAGAGCCTCTCCCTCGGAAGTGGTCAACTCCACCTTCTCGTGGTGCAACCTGATAACCCTGGGTCCTTGCGGACCTGGGCGACGAACGGAGCTCTGTCCCACCACCCCGCTTTTCTGGGGTTGCCGCCCCTGGAGGAGATAAAATGCTGCCAGGTAAAGGAAGACAAACACAACAAAGAGGAAGCCGACGCCGTGTGGCGTTGGCTCCTGGTGCCAACCTGCCGTCCTCCAGTATTCCGACAACCGGCCAAGATTCTGCTCCTGATCCTGCCTTCACGTGTTCATGTGGGAAGGCTTTCACGTCATCAAAGGGATTGAAGATACATGCTTCCCTAAAGAAACATTTCCTACAAGACTCTCAATCAGCATCTTCAAGTACTGCAGCAGGTTCCAGTTCTTTCGTTCTGCAGCAGGTTCGTGTTCCAGTGCAGTGGTGTCAAGTACTGTTCCCGACGTGATGCCGAGTACCTTTTCTGCGGCTGTCTTCACACCACTAACTGTACCTGGGACGTCGGGTTCCTGTGCTACTTCTCCCGTTGCTGCTGCCAACCTCGATGACCGCCCTGGTCCCCCTGGCCATCATCAGGTTTGGTGCCTTCTACTGCTGCGATTCCTGCTGGGCCCTCATCTTCTGTAGCAGTTGTTCCTGTTTCTGGCCTCCACAAGCGCGCCTATTGTGATGCTGCCTTTAGTACGAAGAGTGGACTGGGTCTGCACTGCAGGTCCCGTCACCCGGTGCAGTACCATGCTGGGACTAATATACAGCGAGTTCATCCCCGTTGGTCCCAGGAGGGGGACCTGTTACTTGCCCGTGCAGAGGCTAAGCTTAGAGGTGGACCTAACGAGCCTCGCTCGTTGAACGCAGAGCTCCATACGCTGTTTCCTCAGCGCTCTTTCGGTGCCATTAAATCTCATAGGCGTGGGGAGGCCTATCAAGAGCTGGTCAAGAGTCTTCTGGCTGCTCCATCTTCTTCTACAGCTTCTCAGGACAGCAATCAACGGACCCCTGATGTTCCTCT
This sequence comes from Ornithodoros turicata, assembly GCF_037126465.1. Classification (NCBI taxonomy): domain Eukaryota; kingdom Metazoa; phylum Arthropoda; class Arachnida; order Ixodida; family Argasidae; genus Ornithodoros; species Ornithodoros turicata. The sequence continues at coordinate 14,394 of NW_026999383.1, forward strand.
TCCTTCCCCGTGTGTGGACCTTCGTGCACAGAAGCCTAGACGGGATGCCATTCTTCGAGAAATTGAGAAGATTGCCAGTCGTCCACCTCCGGCTACTTTCCAAGCAGACAGGCTATTTGACATAGCCAACCAAGCCAGACAGGGTGCTGATGTCTCTGCGTAGCTGAATGACTATATCCGAGACGTCTTTGTCTCTCTGACGCCACCTGGCTCCGGAAATGACCCAGATCAGGACCCGGACCTGCAGCTGCGAGAGGGGGCGATCAGCGTCACCAGAATGGCCGTCCACTAAGCAGACGAAAGCAAAAGAGGGCTGTTTATGCCAGGACCCAGGACTTGTTCCGGCGACGACAGTCGGATTGTGCTAGGGCCATCCATGGTGGTTACGTCTCGGCTGCAGTCGAGGATGGCCCGGCCTTTCTGGACGCCTGGGAGGCTATTATGACTGGACCAACGCCTCCACCTGTCTTTGGGCCTCGTTCCCCTCCTACCGATAGGGTTTATCCCTTTTACGTCGTCACCCCACAAGACATCAAGAGTAATATGCCGCCTTTGGGATCAGCGGCGGGACCTGATGGTTCACCTCCCGGTGTCTACGATCGGTGCCGTCAGTTGTCCTCAGGGTTCTGCTCAATATAATTATGTTGCAGTCTAGGATTCCAACAACCCTCCGCAATGCGAGGACTGTCTTTGTTCCCAAGAAGCCGGACGCGCGGAGCCCTGGGGACTTTCGGCCGATCACTGTGGCGTCGGTGGTCCTACGCCTGTTTCACCGCATCTTGGCAAGGAGGCTGACATCTCACCTCAAGTTTAATTATCGCCAGAGGGCTTTCCTCCCAGTGGATGGATGCGGTGAAAATGTCATGTTGCTCACGACGGCCCTCGCTGAATCACGAATGCAGAGGAGATATATCTACTTAGCGGTGGTAGATCTTGCCAAGGCCTTCGACAAGGTCTCTCGGGCTGCCATCTGTGATGCTGCTAGAGCTGCTGGCCTGGCTGAGGATTTTCTGGGATACCTGGAAGACCTCTACGAAGATGCCCCAACCCTCCGAAGTGCGGAGGTGTCCAGCGAATGGTGCGGCCCACGACCGGCGTTCGACAAGGGGACCCTTTATCACCGATCCTCTTCAACCTCGTCCTGGATGGCTACCTTTCTTCCGTAACACCCGGCGTTGGCTTTGGCGTGGGGGAGCGATTCCTTGACGTCATGGCCTCTTCCGATGACCTCGTGCTGGTAGCGTCATCTCCATCCGGATTGCAGAATCGATTCAACGAGGTTGCGACCTATCTACAGCTTCGTGGTCTACAAGTCAACACCGGTAAAACATTTACCGTGTCGTTGGTTGCATCAGGGAGGGACAAGAAGGTGAACGCCACTGAGAGTACCTTTCGAGTCCTGGGTGTTCCAGTCCCCGCTGCGTCACCGGACTTCGTGTGGCGATATTTGGGAGTTACATTTGCAGCGACGGGACGTCCTCGACCGGCCTTGGAAGAACTAGACATCTGGTTGAAGAGGATCCAGAGGGTCCCGCTGAAACCGCAGCAGCGACTGGTGGTACTCAGATATTATCTGTTGCCAAGAATTCATCATCGATTAGTCCTGAGGAGGTGGACTCTTCAGCTCCTCCGGAGACTAGATGTCCCTATCCGGAATGCAATGCGCCGGTGGTTGTACCTGCCACAAGATACCCCGGTAGCGTACTTGCACGCCCCCATCTCGGCTGGAGGTCTGGGGATAGCCTCGCTGCGAGTCAACGTGTCGGTTCAACAGCGTCTGCGTCTGAAGAAGTTTGTTACGTCGTCTAGCCCCGTCGTTCGGGAGGCAATGAGATGTGCGTCAATGGATCAGCTGCTTCATAAGGCAAAGACTTCCTCCTATCATGGCGGGAAGCTGCTATCCTCGATGGCTGCCGTTAAAAAGCACTGGGCGTCGGTGCTTTACGCCTCCAACGATGGAAAGTCGCTCGGTGACGCTGGACTTGTTGCCTACGCCCACAAATGGTTCGGCGAGGGTACGCGACTGCTTACGGGACGCCAATTTAATGCCACTATCAAGTTGCGTGTAAACGCCCTGCCGTGCCGTACGCGATCCGGGAGAGGCGTTGACTGTGAGAGACCTTGCAGAGCGGGCTGTAGATCGGAAGAAACTATGGCCCATATCCTACAGTCCTGTCATCGAACACATTGGGCTAGAACCAGACGTCACGACAACGTAGTGAAGTTTGTGAATCGGAGTCTCCAAGAAAAAGGTTGGACCACCGAAGTGGATCCCATTGCCAAGTTCCGGAGGGATCCATCAAGCCGGACCTGGTAGCTAAGAGAGATGGCCAAGTTGTGATTTTAGACGCGCAAGTGGTCGGAACAGGAATTGCGCTGGAGCTTGCACATGCTCATAAGATCCTTAAATATGATAGACCAGACATTGTGGACCAGGCAAGAGGAGCTCTGCCAGTTGATTCGACCACGTCTACCGTTGGCAGTGTAACACTCTCTTTTCGTGGTGTTTGGGCCAAAGCAAGAGCGGACCAACTATTAGACATGGGTCTAACAAGAGGAGACATTGCCACCATCACAGTTATTCTTCTATCGTCTCTTCAGTTCTTCTTCTTCAGTCTCTTTCAGTCTCTTCTTCTTCAGTCATTCTTCTTCAGTCTCTTCTATCGATCACAGTTATTGCGCTTCAGGGCGGGGTCAGAAGTTATAAATCTTCGGTCGCATGACCACGATGGTTAGTAGCCATCGGTGAAGCGGACGTCGGAGCTGGGGGGTTAGCAGTTTCCGGTGCTGGGTTACCAGCACAGTGTACGGGTATCGCTCCCCTTGAGCGAAAATTGACAAAAAAAGTAGCTAAATGTTACAGAGGGCGACCAAGTATAATACCCACCATGTGTTTGAAATGCAATCCATTCAAAGACGAGTGATAGGCGGAAGTAAGAATAATCTGCTTTATTATTATGCAATTTGGGTTGGGGTCTGGCCTCGGTCAGGCCCTGGCGTTATGGCAGGGACGGTTCCGCCCGGGCGGTCCCTCTCCATATTCACTGGGTAGCGTTGCGGCTACCTGTAACCCAGTTCATTGGGGGTGAGGGTGAGGTGCCTCACGGTAGGGGACTTGAGCTGTCTGGCGTCACAAGCCGAGTGGATGCGCAATACATAGCCTCTCCCTCGGAAGTGGTCAACTCCCCCTTCTCGTTGTGCAACCTGTTAACCCTTGGTGTTCGCGGGCCTCGGGGACTAACGGAGCTCTGACCCACCCACGCTCTGCATAGGCTGCCAACCTGTGCGGAGTGAACTTCACTAGGCACGGAAACGCAAAGAAGAGTTAGAGGAAGCAGACGCCGAGAAGCGTCTGCTCCTAGTGGTAACCCGTGCGGCGAAGAATCTTCGGGGTTCGCCGAGGGTCCAGTTGTATATCCGGATGCCCGCCAATGTACCTGTGGGAAGAGCTTTGATACGGACAGAGGCCTACGAATACATGCCGGCCTGAAGAAAAATATGTTGCGACAAGTACGGCCAGAGCCACAGGTTCAGATGCGTCAGATGGCTCGTCGGGTGGTGCCATGTCAAGAAGGAATCAAGGATCAGAAGGCTTGCTGGTAGTGGAGGAAGAGGCCGGTGGCCCTGCTTTGGCAGGGGCAGTGGAACCTCATGCGATGGCCGATCCATTGACTGCTCATGATGGGCGGTCACAGGAGGACATGCAACGGCTAGCTGATTGCAGCAGTACTATATCAACTAATGATCATGGATCAGAAAGCTTGCAGCGAGATGAAGGGGCCCTTGGCCCTGCCTCAGCGAGGGTTATTGTACCTCAAGAAATGGCTGATCCGTTAGCTGATCTGTCAACTAATCAGGAACGACGATAGACTGTGGAATGGATATGTGGAATCTGTGAGAGATCCTTTACCACAAAAACGGGTCTTGGGCTACATCGGAAGGCCCGTCATCCTGAAGATTTTAATCAAGACGTGGTAATTGAGAGAACGAGACCACGCTGGGTCCAGGAGGAAGAACATAGACTTGCATCAGTCGAAGCAGCGTGGAAGAGATCAGGATAGGTTCGTCGTTTCATCAACATGGCTTTGCATGAGCGATTCCCTGAAAGAACTTTGGAGGCGATTAAGTCTCATCGCAAGGATCCCAACTACAGGGCCCTCGTACAGCGTCTGACGGAGGAGCGTGCCGGTGGAGGCGGTATTACGTCGGGACCCGAGCCTGTAATTGAACCAGAAGGCCCATCCGCCGAACCCCCAAGCCAGAGCGGAAGTGACAGTCTCCATCGCAGACATGGTAGAGAATTACCCCCGTCGAGGACTGAAGTTATACGGGAGGAGATTGCGAAGATCTCGCAGCGAAGTCCACCGTCTACATTTCAGGCAGATCGTCTGTTCGATATTGCCAACCAAGCTGTTCGAGGGGTTGATGTAAAGGGACCGCTCAACGACTATTTGAGGGACGTGTTCTTCAAAGATGATCGACGTGGAACCTCAGGATCGACGCGACGTGCAGACCATGAAGATATCTCAAGGCTCAGTAAGAGGAAGCAGAAGAAGATCATGTATGGAAGAATGCAGGATCTTTTCAGAAGGAGGCAGGGAGTCTGTGCGAGGCACGTCCTCGACGGTTACGCTTCGCCTGCAGTCGGGGACGTTGCCTCGTTTTTGGACTCTTGGGAGGCCATAATGACAGGATTCGTCTCCTGTACTCGATGAAGACAGTGCACCACCGCCAACTGTTGATCCTTTTTATGTGATAACTTCGCAAGATATCAAGGCGAACATGCTACCGAAGAATTCTGCTGCAGGCCCGGATAATTTCCCTGCAAGAGGACTGCGTGCGGTTCCAATGGCTGTTCTACGAATTCTCATGAACTTATTTATGCTAATCGGTAGCCCGCAAACTGCATTGCGGTGTGCAAGGACCATAATTTGTTCCTAAGAAGGTTGGAGCGGTGTTGCCATGCGACTTTAGGCCCATCACCATAGCATCTGTGCTTATGAGATTGTTCCATAGGATTCTTGCTAAAAGAGTTAGGTCATTTGCAAGTTTTGACTATCGTCAGCGTGCTTTTATTCATTCGGACGGCTGTGCAGAGAACGTGTTCCTATTGAGTACGGCACTCGCTGAAAGTAGGCGACTCGGAAGATCTCTGTATGTGGCTACTATAGACATTGCCAAATCATACGACAGAGTGTTCAGACCAGCAATCTTGAGAGGAGCGCAACGTGCGGGATTGGTGGACGGATTCATTGCCTACTTGAAAGACCTATACGAGGACGCCCCGACGTTACTACAAGTGCAAGGAACAAGTCGACTCGTTACATCGACAACAGGTGTTAGGCAGGGGGACCCTTTGTCCCCTGCCCTCTTTAATTTGGTGGTGAACGAATTCCTGGCCACTCTTGATACCCGCATCGGCTTTGACATCGGGGGACGTTCCCTCGATGTCATGGCCTTTGCGAATGACCTGGTGATAATGGCAGCGACTCAATGAGGCTGATGAGTTCATGAGGAGAAGAGGTTTGCAGATCAACGCGGCGAAGTCGGCGACGATCTCGTTGGTATCTTCAGGCAAGCAGAAGAGGATGAAGGTTGTCGGGGATGTCTCTTTCACGATCAGTGGACAGCAACTACCGGCAATGGGTGTTAGTTACACCTGGAAGTATCTCGGCATAACATTTAGTCCAAGTGGCAGAGCCAGGCAATCCACTCAGGAACTGGACGAAGGACAACAGCGGATCAGGAAAGCGCCACTTAAACCTCAGCAAAAGTTGGCGTTGGTACGGTGGTATTTGCTTCCTCGCCTGTATCACCGGTTAGTCCTGGTTCACTGGAATACAAAGCTGCTGCAGCGGCTCGATGTGAACGTAAGAGCTGCGGCACGACACTGGTTGCATCTCCCCACGATGTGCCATTGGGCTATTACCACACTTCTGTGAAGAGAGGGAGACTCAGAATACCATCACTGAGATGGGCGGTACCGGGCATGCTTCGACGTCGAATGGAGGTCCTAAAGAGGTCGTCGTGCCCGCTGATTGCGTCCATGCTCAGAACCCCCCACATGGAGATGATTTCTAGAAGAGCCGATGCTGCATCATGTCGCGGGGGGCGCCTTATCAAGACAACGGATGGAATGGATAAGGAGTGGGCCCAGCGTTTGTATGCCTCCAACGATGGGAGGGCGCTTAGAGAGGCGGAGGAGGTACCATATGCACACCGATGGATCCAGGAAGCAACGCGGGTGATGAAAGGTGCGCAGTTTATAGACGCGGTGAAGATCCGTGCAAACGCCCTGCCATGCCTTACTAGATCGGGCCGCGGACGGGATGTGGAGAAGGTGTGCCGTGCCGGATGCCGAAGCCAGGAAACACTTGCCTACATTTTGCAGGTGTGCCACCGCACCCATGGGGCCCGTACAAGGCGCCATGATAATGTCGTGCGATACGTGGAGAGCCGCCTGAAGGACATCGGCTGGGCGGTAGAGAGGGAGAAGAGGTGTCTAGTGCCGGAAGGCGTACTGAAAGCGGACGTGGTTGCGACAAAAGGCGACGCCATACGCATCCTGAATGCCCAAGTAGTGGGCACCGGGATCGATCTCACGGTAGCACATGCGCACAAGGTGCTCAAATATTCGAGGGACGATCTTGCGGAGGTAGTAAAGGGTGACTGCCTAGAAGCCGACCTGCAAGTGGGGAGTATAACGATGTCCTTCAGGGGAATATGGGCGAAGGAAAGTGCGGAGCAGCTCTTGTCCATGGGCCTTCGGAGGGAAGACATGAAGATGCTCTCCATCATCGGACTACAGGGTGGCGTGGGGATATATAGGATTTTCGGCCAAATGACGTCGGTGGTTGGGAGCCACCGCTGAGGAGGACCTCGTCGACTTCGTGGCGCGGAGTATTAGGGGGGGGGGGGTACCTCTTCCATTGTAAAGAGGGAATTCATTAAAAAAATAGCTAAATGCCACAGAGGACGACCAAATATAACACCCACCATGTGTTTGAAATACAATCCATTCAAAGACGAGTGATAGGCGGAAGTAAGAATAATCTGCTTTGATTATCTGCGGATAATCTGCGGATGATTATGGTAGGCCCCTGTAGCGGTAGCCTTGGAAACTAAAGCCGGGGAAATGTCCTCAACTAGGACCGTATGGCTCTGAGAGCTAGGAGTCGTGGCGAGCTCCTGTAACCCAGCTTCTAGGGGGCTGGAAATGTTGGGGGGTAAGCCTCTGCGGAGAGGCCCCCTCTGGCATTACCCACTGGAGATGAGGTGTAGGACAGCCCTTGCAGACTTACTGGCTGTTGCCGGCCCATGACCGGGGTGCTGGGGCCCTCCTGGAGTGTATCTCTTGTGGGGTGTCCCGGCTACTTCAGGGTTGAGTACTACCCCACCATCAAGTGTACAAATCTAGGCCAGGGGCGGAAGCTTCGTGGCGTTAAACCCGTGTGCCGCGGAGTGAGTCCCAGTGCCTACAGGACTAGTTAAATGCCACAGAGGACGACCAAATATAATACCCATCATGTGTTTGAAATACAATCCATTCAAAGACGAGTGATAGGCGGAAGTACGTATAACCTGCTAGGTGTTCCACAGGGCAACTGGCCGCCACTGTTAGGTTTTAAGCTTTTCCTGTCTTTGGAGAAAAAAAAAGCGCATGATTTTGTTGCACATATGTGTAATAAAAGAGTTATATAGCTAAATGCCACAAAGGACGACCAACTATAATACCCACCATGTGTTTGAAATACAATCCATTCAAAGACGAGTGATAGGCGGAAGTAAGAATAATCTGCTTTTTTGGGTAAACGGCGGGAGTAACTATGACTCTCTTTCCGTAACCTCTCGCCATGGGCTGGGGCGAGTGGGTTCCCCCTGTTATCCAGCAACATGGAGGCCCGGCAGAGGGAGGTGACGACCTCTGCCTTAAAGCCGGGGTAGAGTGGCTTCACTCTGTCATCCAGTGTCTTGGAGGCTGGTGTGGAGGGATAAGGGAAAGACCCGAGGTGCCTGTCGCCCATAGCGGGACCGCGTTGCTGCGGTCTGTCACCCAGTGAAATAGGGCGCTGGCGGCTCGTGCTGAAGGCCTGAGTTATGGGGTTATCCCTGCTGCAAGCCGTGTGATGCGCAATACACAGCCTCACACGGAAATGGTCAACTCCACCTTCTCGTGGTGCTACCCGTTCCCCTCAGGGTCCCTTGGGATCCGAGGAACTGACGGAGCTCTGGCCTACATACAGGCACTGGGTTGCCTGCCCCAGTGCCAGGTTGTAGCGAAAGTAGCAGTTTATCCGAGCAGTCACCGCTTAGGGGTGGGCGCCTGTACGGGCGCTTTGCCTGCACAGAACGATGGCGCCAGCGAGGCGGCGGAGAGAAAGACATGAGAAGAGACTGGAGGAAGAGGGAGAGAATGTAAGATGGCGGCATGACGTGTAACGCGTGTGTGACGGTGTTCGAGGCTTTTTCTGTGTTTAAACAGTTTACAGGCGTGTATCATATAATAATGTATCCCGGACGTCAATAAATTCATCCGGTGAGCGTTACAGTTGAGCTAACGGGCCAGCGTCTGAAGAAGCCGTGATCAGCGACACAACAAGACGTCATGCCGAAGAACAAAAGGAAGGTCTCCGATGAGGCGAACGCTCGTGAAGGCGACATCGCTGAGCTTCGTGCAAGCATGGCTACGCTTGAAAGCAAGGTGAGCCAGAAGATAGATGCTCTAGCACAGATATTGGACAAAATTGTCGCCCAAGAATGTCAAACGGCGGCCGACAGTCCAAAGTCCCGGGCGTTGATGCGTCTGTGCAATGCGATACGGTTCAGGTAGAGAATCTCGGCGGCGCGGCGGCAAACGCCGACAGAAGGGGTGTTGGATATCCCCGCGTGTCGAGTGACGTGCACGCAAGAGTGGTTGCTACGGGAGTCCCTTTCGCTGCCCAGGTGGACGGGCAATCTAGCTTGAATGGAACTCCGGAGAGAGAATCACTGCTTGGTGCTCGATACCATCTGAACCCTGGTGAACGCCGGACGCAGCCGTGGACAAGGTGGGAGAGCAACGATGAGCCTTGGCGTTCAAGTGAGTCCTCAAGACAGGGATAATGACAATTTGGAAGTGCCACGAGACTTCTTGGAGGGTCTCAAGTTCAACGGCAAAAACGACGACGCTTTGTTATTCCTACGTCGTGTAGAAGACGAGATAGAAACCTACGGCGTGTCCGACAGAGCAGCAATTGTAGCACTGCGCAAGCGTCTTGTAGGACATGCCCATGAGTGGGGACAGATGGCGGCTCGAACATTCCGTGACTGGGAGACATGGCGTCAAAAGTTTGTTGAGCGCTTCACGTCTACTCGGGGAATTCGAGAAGCACAGCTGGCTCTATCCCGCGTTGTAATGGCAAGCAATGAGCGCCCTGCGGACTATGTAGACCGCGTCCGTGCACTGGTACATCGAGCAGGATTTCGAGATTCGTCGCCGCAGTTCCTAACTACTATTTATGAGGGATTGCCAGCCCAGCTGCAGTGGCATACAGACGTCCGAGAGTGCACGACGGTGGAGCAGCTGACTCAGGTGTTGAATCGTTATTTTGATGCCTTAGATGATGTGACCCATCGCCAGAAAACAATGGGTAGTCTACCCGGACAGGAGAAGACACCCAAGAGGGAAAGAAAGGCAGCGGCAGAAAAGGCTGATGACCAGGCTGACAAGGACAGGTCAGAGATTGTCAAAGAGGGTTCAACAAACCAGAAGCCAAGCCAAGCGACAAGCAAGAAGGAGAAACGGAGTTGCTTCCGGTGCGGTGAGGTGGGGCATCTCATAAACCGCTGTCCACGACCGCCGAGCCCGCGTGACAGTGAACCTCTCCCGGAACAGCGAGTGACGTGTGTGTTGGTGTCTGAAGAGGAAGGCACCACGCAAGCTTTCCAGAGGACGGGCGTGGGGGACCCGGAAGAAGTGAGCTCCCAACTCAACGTGTGCGGCCTCACCTGTGAGGTGTCAACATCTGTGAACGAACTGTCTGGACTTTATGACATCAACACAAGACCGGACAGGTTGCCCATGAACGACCTACACCACCGGCCAGTGATAGAACTGACGGTTGGGGAGAAAGTGGCACGTGCGCTGTTGGACAGTGGATCAGATGCGAACCTCGTATCCGTACAGTTTTTGCGGAATGCCAGCGGAAAGGTCAACACTCGTAGGGGCAGCATTGGACGACTCGAACTGTACCAACATGACAACAGTAACCTGACTACTATTGGTGGATTAGACATCGAGGTCACATGGAGAGATCAAACAGAGTGGATACCCTTCCAGGTGGTACCGGTACAAGCTACAGATTTCGTACTGGGAGCGTCATTTTTGGTACGCCACCGTCTGCTGACGGACCAGCGGGATCAAGTGACGTCGTTTGCTCAGACGGATGATATGATGTACGTTAGCAACCTCGTTGGTGACAGCGTTGCATCAAAATGGGTGGACAGATTCCCAAGTGTATTTTCAGACAGGATTGGGAAGACGGGAGATCCTAGAGACCAGTGCAAGTTGCACATGTCCGAGGGCCCGCCGATACGCATCTACCGCAGAAACCTCCCGGCAGCGTGGCAAAGGAGATACAAGAAACTGTGGAGAAGATGGAGGCGGCGGGAATTATTCGGCGAAGTACAAGCGCCTGGTGCTCTCCCCTGCAGCCTGTCAGAAAAGCAGACGGCAGCGTTAGGATTGTGTGGACTATCGCGAGTTAAATAAGCGAGAACTCGGAAATGCCGCACCGTTGCGCGATATGCGGGAGATATTGAGGAGCTTTGCGGGTTCCACAGTGTACACAACCCTGGATCTACGGCACGGCTATTGGCAAGTGCCAATGAGCGAGGAAAGCATTCCATACACGGCATTCCAGGGCCCGAACGGCCTTTACGAGTTCACAAGGATGCCCTTTGGGTTGAAGTGTGCTCCCGGTGTATTTCAGGGCATAATGGAAAGAATTCTGACGGGACTAGTTGGGCGCACATGCTGGGTGTATTTGGATGATATCATCATCTTTGCAAGCGGAAGAGAAGAACTAGAGCAAAGGCTCACCGAAGTGCTGGAACGACTGGAGCAAAGTGGCCTTACTTGCAACCTGGAAAAGTGTCAGTTCTTCCGTGACGAACTAAAGTTCCTAGGGCGCGTCATATCAGCAAAAGGTGTGGAGATCGATCCGGCAAAATGTGCGGCTATACAGGAATATCCACGGCCACGTAACAAGCGGGAACTGAGAAGATTCCTTGGAATGGTAAACTGGAATCGCCAACACCTCGAACACGCGTCGTCAATAGCAGAGCCTCTTGCGAGGGCAACTTCACGCAAGAAAAAATGGGAATGGAGTGAAGAAATGGAGGACGCATTCACTAAGCTGAAAGAGGAGATGGCTCGTGCTCCTGCACTAAGGTTGCCTGATTTCAGCAAACCATTCATTTTGGCTACTGACGCAAGCGCTGTAGGAGTTGGGGCTGTTTTATTGCAGACCGATGACACTGGGTTCGAACACCCACTGGAGTTTATGAGCGCTACTCTGACGGAGGCACAACAGAGGTACACAGTCATGGAAAGAGAGTGCCTTGCGGTTGTGAGTGCCGTGGACAAGTTCCGGCAATATCTGCTTGGACGGCAGTTTACCGTCCGTACGGACTGTAGTGCATTAGTTTGGCTACAGGACAACAAATGCAAATCGGCACGCCTGGCCCGGTGGGCACTCACCTTACAGGAGTACGACTACACTATGGAGAAGATCAGGGGAAGTGACAACTGCTGTGCGGACGCTTTGTCGCGCCACCCTACAGGTGACCTAGTCTCACCTTTGGTTGACAACGGTGAAGAGAACCGCAGCGAGTGGGACTCGGAAATGGAAAGCTCCAACGAAGCCATCCTAAGAGTGAGCTCCCTTGATGTCAGTGCCGAATGGGCTTTGGATCAGGAAAATAGCCCTTGGATCGCGGAATACCGCCAGCAACATTCTGAACAATGTCAGAAGCTCGGGACCCTCTGGTATCAGTCGATAGAAAACGATGGTGGTAGCCATATGCGCCTGATGGTCCCAGAAGTACGAATACGCGAAGTCCTACGCGAATGCCATGATGCTGAAACCGCGGGACACGGCGGTGTCAAACGCACGTACCACCGGGTATCCGAAGAGTTCACCTGGCCTGGATTGCGGGCATGGTGAGAGATTATGTGGCATCCTGTGTAATATGCCAAACAACAAAAGCAACAAACACCAAGCCTGCTGGCGTAATGGCTATCCGAGAACCTCATGGGCCGAACTATCGACTAAGTGTGGACCTCATGGGACCATACCCGTTGACAGCGGGAAGAAAAAGATGGATTCTCACGATTCAGGACACTTTCACGAAGTTTTTGTGGGCTACCGCATTGTCGGAAGCTACCGTGGAAAAGGTTGTGGAGCGACTAAGTTATCTTTTCTACGAGATAGGGGCTCCAAGGATCATTATCACAGACAACGGCCCACAGTTTCGGGCAAAGAAATTTGGAGAGCTCCTAGAGCTATGGGGAATAGAGCTTCAGCATTCCCCTGCATACAGCCCACACTGCAATCCCGTGGAGCGAGCAAACCGCAACGTGAAGTCATATTTGATGGCGTACCTAGAAGAAAAGCACAAAGACTGGGACACGAAGTTGCCGGCACTCTGTTACGCTATCAACACCTCGCTGAACGAGTCAGTCGGGTATACAGCCATGGAACTTCAGTACGGACGGCGCGTCAGAACGCCCTTGGCCTCACGGTTACAAAGTGAAGATACTTCAGAGGTGCCAGCTGTTGAGGAACAACTTCAGCACTTCCGACTCCTTTGGAAAAGGGCGAGTGAAAATCAGAACAAGCAAGTACTCGCCAAAAGAAGAACTATGACAAGTCACGACAGGAGGTAACATACGAACCTGGGGAATTAGTCTGGATACAGACGATGACTCTGTCAGATGCTAGAGAGGGCATTGTTGGAAAGTTTGCACCAAGGTGGAGAGGACCTGCCCAGGTCATTGAACAACGTGGACACAACCTCTATGAAGTGGCTGAACGTGACGGCAAGCAGTCAGTTCAACATATCAGCCGGCTGAAACGCGCAACGCTGCGAACAGCAGAGGTTGAAGAGGAAGTTGGACATTCCTTAGTTCTTCATGTCGCGCTGACAAGTGTGCCCAGGTGTGATTGCTGAGCAACTTTTGAGTGTGTGGTTGTGTTTATTTGGCGGACCACGGAACGCTTTCGGAACCGTGTCCCGCTTTGGGGTGGGCGAATGTAGCGAAAGTAGCAGTTTATCCGAGCAGTCACCGCTTAGGGGTGGGCGCCTGTACGGGCGCTTTGCCTGCACAGAACGATGGGGCGCCAGCGAGGCGGCGGAGAGAAAGACATGAGGAAGAGACTGGAGGAAGAGGGAGAGAATGTAAGATGGCGGCATGACGTGTAACGCGTGTGTGACGGTGTTCGAGGCTTTTTCTGTGTTTAAACAGTTTACAGGCGTGTATCATATAATAATGTATCCCGGACGTCAATAAATTCATCCGGTGAGCGTTACAAGGTGTTTCAATTGGCACGTCAAATCAAGAAAGTTTACGTTCGAGACCCCTGCCGCTGCAGTGAGGGTCCCAATTGCCCATCGGAATGCTTCGCCTGCGATTTTGCCCTTTGCTGCTGCTCTGCCTGAGAATTCTGCCCTGCCTGCTGTGTCTGGCCCCATGTGCATCATGTGTCCAGTGGCCTCCTGTGGCTGCACCTTCTCCTCAAGGAGGAGCCTCGCCCAGCACCGTCGCTGGTCTCATCCTCCCACCAGAGGACCATCTCCTGCCCCAATGCCTCCTACTCCTGCCACGTGCACGCCTCCAGCCCCCTTGGACTGTGTGCCTGGGGACTGTCATGGCCTGTCTCCGACATCGGGGAGTGCTGGCCAACCTACACGTGCACGTGTACATCTTCTGGATCACCTTCGCGGAGGTCGGATCCTGATCCCGTACATGTGCCTATTGACTACGGTTCTCCTAGCCGCCTGGCTGCTCCCCACGAAGGTCAGATGTTGGTCCTGCGGATGTGCCCACGGACTTTGGTTCTCCTAGCCGCCTGATTGTTGCTTCTCCCTTGGACCCCAGATCACCACTGCACTGGGAAGTCGCTACCTCTCCTGCGTGCTCCCCCACGAGTGCTGTGAACGAGACGATCTCTAGTTCTGGTGTTGCCTCATCTTTATGCTCCCTGGTAACTGCTGGGAACGGTGTGACCTCCTACCCTGATATTACTATTCGTGATAATTCCCCCTCCGAGCAGATCCGGGAACGCATTGCTGATCTCGCACAGGGACTGCCTGACTGTCATCCCCATACGTCGCAAGTAAGGGGTCTCATTTGCCTAGCTTTAATCGATAACTTAACTCTTAACGACTTGGACAACTTCTTCTCCACGAACTTTCCCCCTAGTCTTAGCCCCAAGGAAGAAGAGGGTCGGCCCGTCCTAATGTCCCGAAACGTAAGCAAAGGCGCAGGGACTATGCAGCTACACAATCCTTGTACCATAGGAACAGGCGCGCGTGTGCTCACAGAGTTCTGGATGGCCCCCCTCCCTCTAGTAACAGGGACGACACAAGTTTTATTGCTTATTGGGTTTCGGTCTTTTCATCGCCTGTGGAAGCGGTAACCCTTGACCCCACGAGAGCCTCCCCCCCTCGACCCGGCATTTGGGACCCCATCACGCCTGAAATCATCACCCAGTGTTACCCCGCTGTGTCTGGTGCCCCCGGTCCGGATGGATTTACGGCTAGAGAGCTTCGTCAGCTGCCTCCTACAACTGTGGCCGCCATCTGTAACCTGATCCTGCTCCTGGGGATCCCTCCAAGGTTCTTCCTCTCGTCGCGGGTGACCTTCGTCCCGAAGACGGGGGACCCCCAATCACCAGCGGAGTACTGGCCTATCGCTGTAGCCTCTGTGTGGCTTCGGCTACTCCACAAGATCCTGGCAAAGAGATGTGCAATAGCTGTGGACTTAGATGAAAGGCAGAGAGCCTTCATCTCGGCGGACGGATGTGCGGAGAACCTGACACTACTCAACGCCCTTCTCTCCGAGGCCCGTCATCGGCTCCGTCCAGTCTTCATTGCGACCCTGGACCTCCGGAAAGCATTCGACATGGTTACTACAGGGGCCATCATCCGTGCCGCCTCTCGGATTGGACTACCCAACGAAATGATCGAGTACTTGAAGGCGCTGTACGACAGGGCGGACCTGCTGCTGGCGTCCGGCAACGTCTCCACCTCGGTTACTCCTACCAGAGGTGTACGCCAGGGCGATCCCCTATCGCCGCTGCTCTTCAATGCAGTAATTGATGAGTTTATCTCGGACCTGCCAGATGCCGTGGGTTTTCAGCTCGGCGAGTCCAGAGTCAACTGTCTGGCATTCGCCGATGATCTGGTTTTGGTTTCCTCCACCTCCCAAGGCCTCCAGCTCCTTCTGGACAGTGCGGCGGCCTTTTTCACACCGAGGGGTCTGCACTTTGGCATTCCCAAATGCCAGACCTTGTCCCTAGTACCATCAGGTAGGGAGAAGAAAGTCAAGGTAGCTGCCATCAGTTTCCTCCTGGACTCCACCCCGCTGCCGATGGCCAGTGTCCTGAGCACGTGGCGCTATCTAGGCGCCCAGTTTAATGTGGAGGGCCTGACCGCTGCGTCGGTTCCAGAGCTCGTCGTCCTCCTGCAGAGGCTCCGGGTGGCGCCGCTGAAGCCCCAGCAGCGACTCTACTTCTTGAAAACTTACGTTATTCCCAGATTCTATCATCGCTTGACCTTCGGCCGTGTCTCTGTGGGCCTGCTTCGCCGACTGGACCTGCAGATCAGAGCTGCAGTGAGGGCGTGGTTGCGTCTCCCCCATGATGTGCCTATCGCCTACATCCACGCCGCGGTAGCAGATGGTGGCCTGGGAGTACCGTCGCTGGAGGTGACCGTACCGCGCCTCAAGTTGACCAGGCTCCGGCGTATGCTCTCGTCGCCGATCGTCGCCTTCCGGGAGGCAGCATCTGCCTGGGGTAACGCCCGGGACATGCACAACACAGAACAGGCCCTTACTAGGGAGGGCCGCCTCCTGGACTCTGGTAATGCGGCGAGAGACTTCTGGGCCACCTCCCTGTATCAACGCGTCGACGGAAGGGACCTATCCATGGCCAATCGAGTCCCGGCTGCCCACTCATGGATCTCAGATGGGTCCCGGATGCTACGTGGGGCAGCCTTCGTCGATGTTGTGTGGCTCCGGATAAACGCTCTCCCTACACGCTCTAGGACGGCGCGAGGCGTTGACAACCCCAGGGCCTGCAGGGCAGGCTGTCTTACCCCCGGTTCCCGGGTTCCAGTCAAAGAGACCCTCTCCCATGTCCTGCAAAGATGCCCCTGCACACATGGAGAGAGGGTTCGGCGTCACGACGGTGTCCTGGGCTACGTCTGCGGGCGGCTCAACCAGGCCGGCTGGACGGTATTGAGGGAGCCGGTCATCTCTACTCCATTGGGGGCCCGTAAGCCGGACATCGTCTGCAGGCGTGGCTTGCATTCAGCAATCTTCGATGTTCAGGTGGTGGGCGGCCGAACTCTTCATCTGGCCCACCAGGACAAGATTGACCGCTACTCCACACCAGAGGTCATCAGTTTTGCTCAGCAAGATCGTCCAGGACCTCCCCTGATATCATCGATCACCGTCAACTTCAGAGGCATTTGGGAGAGGAGATCGGCGCGGGACATTCTTTCCTTGGGCCTGACCAAGTCTGACCTGCGAACAGTGGCGGTGCGGGCATTAGAGGGCTCATCGAGGATCTGGCGCGTGTTCAATCGTGCAACGTGAAGTGCGCTGGGGGCCACCTTAGGGTCCTAGGCCTCCCAGCTAGTTGTTAGCGCTACTTGCGCAGGGTTTTCTTATTTGTGAGCGCAGTTGCGCAGCTTCGCTTCCATTTTTTTGGGGTGCTGCCTACCCTCTTAGGCACAATAAATAATTCACATAGCTAAATGCCACAGAGGACGACCAAATATAATACCCACCATGTGTTTGAAATAGAATCCATTCAAAGACGAGTGATAGGCGGAAGTAAGAATAATCTGCTTTAGGTAGCTAAATGCCACAGAGGACGACCAAATATAATACCCACCATGTGTTTGAAATACAATCCATTCAAAGACGAGTGATAGGCGGAAGTAAGAATAATCTGCTTTAGGTAGCTAAATGCCACAGAGGACGACCAAATATAATACCCATCATGTGTTTGAAATACAATCCATTGAAAGACGAGTGATAGGCGGAAGTAAGAATAATCTGCTTTAGGTAGCTAAATGCCACAGAGGACGACCAAATATAAACCCACCATGTGTTTGAAATACAATCCATTCAAAGACGAGTGATAGGCGGAAGTAAGAATAATCTGCTTTAGGTAGCTAAATGCCACAGAGGACGACCAAATATAATACCCACCATGTGTTTGAAATACAATCCATTCAAAGACGAGTTATAGGCGGAAGTAAGAATAATCTGCTTTAGGTAGCTAAATGCCACAGAGGACGACCAAATATAATACCCACCATGTGTTTGAAATACAATCCATTCAAAGACGAGTGATAGGCGGAAGTAAGAATAATCTGCTGTATTTGTTGTTTGTTGTATCCTTTTGGTACCAATAAATAATTTTAATAGCTAAATGCCACTGAGGACGACCAAATACATTACCCACCATGTGTTTGAAATACAATCCATTCAAAGACGAGTGATAAGCGGAAGTAAGAATAATCTGCTTTGGGTTGGGACTTGGGTTCGGCCCGGTCCTGGCGCGGGAGTGGTCCTGCCTCTGCCCAGAGGCTAGGCATCCCATTAGCCGGGTGCGTTGCGCTCACCTGTAACCCAGTGAATTGGGGGCTGGGGTGTTTGGTTCGTGGGGCCAGCTTGGCTTTCCCGTTGCTATAAGCCGAGTGGATGCGCAACACATAGCCTCTCCCTCGGAAGTGGTCAACTCCACCTTCTCGTGGTGCAACCTGATAACCTGGGGTCCTCGCGGTCCCTGGGGACAAACGGACCTCTGACCCACCACCCTGCTCCTCCGGGGTTGCCGCCCCCGGCGGAGTGAAAATGCTGCCAGGTAAAGGAAAACTAAATGAACAAAGAGGAAGCCGGCGCCGTGTGGCGTTGGCTCCTGGTGCCAACCTGCAGCCCTCCAGTGTTCTGACAACCGGCCAAGATCCGACTGCTGATCCTGCCTTCACGTGCTCATGTGGGAAGGCCTTTACATCATCGAAAGGGTTAAAGATACACGCATCTCTTACGAAGCATACCCTGCCACACTCCCAACCTACGTCTTCTACCACTGCAACAAGCTCCAGTTCATCAACGTGTTCCGGTGCGGCGGCGTCAAGCTCTGCTCCTGATCAGCTGTTGCCGGGGACTTTCTCTACGGCCATCTTCACACCGCTATCTATATCTGGGACGCCGGGTTTTGGTGCCATCCGTCTGCTGCTGCTGTCCTGGTCACCCTTTGCCATCTTCGGGTCCGATGGCATCACTAGTTCAATTCCTGCCCGGTCATCATCGTCTAGACCAACTGTTCCTGTGTCTAGCCCTTCTGCCAGGTCATCATCGCCTTGAGCGTCTGCCTCTGTGTCTGGCCTTCATCAGTGCACTTACTGCGATGCTGCCTTTGGGACAAAGAGTGGACTAGGGATGCACTGTAAATCTCGACACCCGGTGCAGTACCGCGCCGGAATCAACGTACAACGAGTCCACCCACGTTGGTCCAAGGAGGAGGACCTGCTACTTGCACGTGCAGAAGCCAACCTTAGAAGAGGACCTGAGGAGTCTCACTCGCTGAATGCGGAACTTCACGCTTTGTTTCCTGGGCGATCTCTAGATGCCATCAAATCGCATAGGCGTGGGGAAGCCTACAAAGAACTGGTCAGGGGTTTCCTGCTGCTCCCTCTACAGTCCCCCAGGACAGCGATCGACGGGTCCAGGGCGTTCCTCCGCCCTCCCCTGGCATGAATCTTCGTGCACAGTTATCAAGAAGGGAGGCTATTCTCCGGGAGATGGAGAAGATGGTTAGTCGTCCGCCCCCGTCCACCTTCCAAGCAGATCGGCTGTTCGATATAGCGAACCAAGCCAGGCAAGGTGCCGATGTCTCTATGCCTCTCAATGACTACATCCGGGACGTTTTCGTCTCCCTGACACCTCCCGCCACTGGTTGTGGGCCTGGACCCAGGCCAGAAGTTGGAGGAAAGGATCATCAGCATCGTCAAACCACTCGTCCTCTAAGTAAGCGCAAGCAGAAGAGGGACTTCTATGCCAAGACACAAGATTTGTTCCGGAGGCGACAGTCGGACTGCGCTAAGGCCATCCTAGATGGTTACGCTACGGCTGCAGTCGAGGATGGCACGGCCTTTTTGGACGCCTGGGAACATATCATGACCGGACCACCACCACGACCCGTTCCTGAGCCTCGTCCTGTTCCCACTGAGAAGATTTATCCCTTTTATGTGATCACGGCGCAGGACATCAAATGTAAGATGCCGCCCCTTGGATCGGCAGCGGGACCCGATGGGTTTACGTCACGGTGTCTCCGGTCGGTGCCGTCGGTTGTCCTTAGGGTTCTGCTTAATCTCATCATGTTGCAGTCCAAGATCCCGACTTTCCTCCAATGCGATGACGGTCTTCATTCCGAAGAAGCCCGACGCGCGGAGCCCTGGGGACTTCCGGCCCATCACTGTGGCGTCAGTAGTCCTGCGACTGTTTCACCGCATCCTGGCGAGGAGGTTAACAGCTCACCTCAAATTCAACTACCGCCAGAGAGCTTTTCTTCCGGTGGACGGCTGCGGCGAGAATGTTATGCTGCTCACCACGGCCCTGGCTCAGGCCCGTATGGAAAGAAGATCTCTCTTCCTCGCGGTGGTGGACCTGGGCAAGGCCTTTGACAAGGTTTCGCGGTCAGCCATCTGTGACGCCGCTAAAGCCGCTGGATTGTCCGAAGACTTTCTGGGATACCTCGTGGACCTTTATGAGGATGCCCCAACCCTCCTAAGCGCTGGGGGAGCCCAGCGACTGGTGCGGCCAACGACCGGTGTTCGACAGAGAGACCCTCTATCGCCAGTCCTCTTCAACTTGGTCCTGGACGGCTACCTCTCATCTATAGCGCCCGGCATCGGCTTTGGCGTGGGGGAGCGATCCCTCGACGTCATGGCCTTTGCCGATGACCTTGTGCTAGTGGGGTCATCTCCGTCAGGACTACAACATCGGTTGGACGAGGTCACGAGTTATCTTCATCGTAGAGGTCTCCAGGTCAACACCACCAAGACTTTCACCGTGTCAATGGTCGCATCAGGAAGGAATAAAAAGGCCAAGATATCTACAGAAAGCACCTTCCAAGTCCTGGGGGTTCCAGTTCCCGCAGCACCACCAGACTTTGTCTGGCGCTACTTGGGCGTCACGTTTGCAGCTTCAGGACGTCCACGTCCAGCCCTGGAAGAGGTCGATACCTGGTTAAGGAGAATCCAGAAAGCTCCATTAAAGCCTCAACAGCGATTGCTGGTACTTCGATATTACATGCTACCTAGAATCCACCACCGCCTTGTTCTGGGAAGGTGGACTGTTCAGCTACTCCGAAGACTGGACGTCGCGATTCGTAATGCCGTGCGTCGTTGGCTCTACCTTCTACATGACACGCCAGTGGCATATCTGCATGTCCCAATCCCGGCGCGGGGCCTGGGAATACCCTCCCTACGCGTCAATGTGCCGGTCCAGCAGCGTCTGCGGCTCAAGAAGTTTGTGATGTCATCTAGTCCCGTCGTCCGCGAGGCAATGCGATGTCCCTCGATGGCCCAGCTGCTTCATAAAGCGAAGACAGCCTCCTATCATGGGGGGAGGCTATTGGCTACGATGACGGCCGTGAAGAAGCACTGGGCAGCAGTGTTATATGCCTCCAACGACGGCAAGTCGCTGGCGGATGCTGGTTTTTTTTTGATTGATTAATTGGGGTTTTTTGGCGCAAAAGCGACAAAGGCCATAGAGCGCCAAAAACAGTGTGTAGCGGATGCTGGACTCGTTCCTTTCGCCCACAAGTGGATTGGAGAGGGCACCAGACTCCTGCCGGGACGCCAGCTTATAGATACCGTTAAGTTGCGGATCAATGCCCTGCCATGCCGCACGAGGTCCGGGAGAGGTGTCGATGGCGATCGAACTTGCAGAGCGGGCTGCAGATCCGACGAAACCATGGCCCACATTTTGCAAACATGCCACCGAACACACTGGGCGAAGACCAGACGCCACGACAATGTTGTGAGGTTCGTGAGCCGACGCTTGCAGGAGAAAGGTTGGACAACGGTTGTGGAGCCCATCTTCCGAGTTCCTGAGGGTTCCCTGAAGCCGGACCTGGTGGCCAAAAAGGAAAGACAAGTCGTCATATTGGATGCACAGGTCGTCGGCACGGCTATTGCTCTGGAGTTGGCACACGCGCACAAACAGTTGAAGTACGATCCACCAGACATTGTGGATCAAGCGTGTGGTGCCCTGCCGGCGGACCAGACTACATCCTGTGTCAGCAGTGTTACACTATCTTTTCGAGGGGTCTGGGCTAAGGCAAGTGCGGACCAACTGATGGATATGGGCCTCACAAGACAAGACATTGCGACGATCACCATTATTGCGCTTCAAGGCGGGGTCCGCAGTTATAATATTTTTGGTCGTATGACCACGGTGGTTAATAGCCACCGGTGAAGCGGGCGTCGATACTGGGTGGTTGACAGTTCCCGGTGTTGGTTACAACACTGTGTAAGGGTATCGCTCCCCTTGAGCGAGAATTGATTTAAAAAAAATAGCTAAATGCCACAGAGGACGACCAAATATAATACCCACCATGTGTTTGAAATACAATCCATTCAAAGACGAGTGATAGGCGGAAGTAAGAATAACCTGCTTTCGGTAGCTAAATGCCACAGAGGACGACCAAATATAATACCCACCATGTGTTTGAAATACAATCCATTCAAAGAGGAGTGATAGGCGGAAGTAAGAATAATCTGCTTTCGGTAGCTAAATGCCACAGAGGACGACCAAATATAATACCCACCATGTGTTTGAAATACAATCCATTCAAAGAGGAGTGATAGGCGGAAGTATGTATAACCTGCTAGGTGTTCCACAGGGCAACTGGCCGCCACTGTTAGGTTTTAAGCTTTTCCTGTCTTTGGAGAAAAAAAGCGCATGATTTTGTTGCACAT
The DNA here is from genome assembly GCF_037126465.1 of Ornithodoros turicata. Taxonomy (NCBI): domain Eukaryota; kingdom Metazoa; phylum Arthropoda; class Arachnida; order Ixodida; family Argasidae; genus Ornithodoros; species Ornithodoros turicata. The sequence goes on from NW_026999383.1 coordinate 36,657, forward strand.
ATGTGTAATAAAAGAGTTATATAGCTTAATGCCACAGAGGACGACCAAATATAATACCCACCATGTGTTTGAAATACAATCCATTCAAAGAGGAGTGATAGGCGGAAGTATGTATAACCTGCTAGGTGTTCCACAGGGCAACTGGCCGCCACTGTTAGGTTTTACGCTTTTCCTGTCTTTGGAGAAAAAAAAGCGCATGATTTTGTTGCACATATGTGTAATAAAAGAGTTATATAGCTTAATGCCACAGAGGACGACCAAATATAATGCCCACCATGTGTTTGAAATACAATCCATTCAAAGAGGAGTGATAGGCGGAAGTATGTATAACGTGCTAGGTGTTCCACAGGGCAACTGGCCGCCACTGTTAGGTTTTAAGCTTTTCCTGTCTTTGGAGAAAAAAAAGCGCATGATTTTGTTGCACATATGTGTAATAAAAGAGTTATATAGCTAAATGCCACAGAGGACGACCAAATATAATACCCACCATGTGTTTGAAATACAATCCATTCAAAGAGGAGTGATAGGCGGAAGTATGTATAACGTGCTAGGTGTTCCACAGGGCAACTGGCCGCCACTGTTAGGTTTTAAGCTTTTCCTGTCTTTGGAGAAAAAAAAGCGCATGATTTTGTTGCACATATGTGTAATAAAAGAGTTATATAGCTAAATGCCACAGAGGACGACCAAATATAATGCCCACCATGTGTTTGAAATACAATCCATTCAAAGAGGAGTGATAGGCGGAAGTATGTATAACCTGCTAGGTGTTCCACAGGGCAACTGGCCGCCACTGTTAGGTTTTAAGCTTTTCCTGTCTTTGGAGAAAAAAGCGCATGATTTTGTTGCACATATGTGTAATAAAAGAGTTATATAGCTAAATGCCACAAAGGACGACCAAGTATAATACCCACCATGTGTTTGAAATACAATCCATTCAAAGAGGAGTGATAGGCGGAAGTATGTATAACCTGCTAGGTGTTCCACAGGGCAACTGGCCGCCACTGTTAGGTTTTAAGCTTTTCCTGTCTTTGGAGAAAAAAGCGCATGATTTTGTTGCACATATGTGTAATAAAAGAGTTATATAGCTAAATGCCACAAAGGACGACCAAGTATAATACCCACCATGTGTTTGAAATACAATCCATTCAAAGAGGAGTGATAGGCGGAAGTATGTATAACCTGCTAGGTGTTCCACAGGGCAACTGGCCGCCACTGTTAGGTTTTAAGCTTTTCCTGTCTTTGGAGAAAAAAGCGCATGATTTTGTTGCACATATGTGTAATAAAAGAGTTTATAGCTAAATGCCACAAAGGACGGCCAAGTATAATACCCACCATGTGTCTGAAGTAGAATCCATTCAAAGACGAGTGATAGGCGGAAGTAAGAATAATCTGCTTTAGGTAGCTAAATGCCACAGAGGACGACCAAATATAATACCCACCATGTGCTTGAAATACAATCCATTCAAAGACGAGTGATAGGCGGAAGTAAGAATAATCTGCTTTCTGGGTAGTCTGGTGGGAGGATACCCGCCGCTGTGTGCTTACACACGTCTGCTTTTTACAGATTGGTGCGTGGATGGTGTGGAGTGGTTGGACAACATCGACTGATGCAGAGAAGACGAACGACGTCCTGGATAGGCCTGCAGTCACTCAGTGGAATTCCAGACTTTGGGAGCAGGCGGCAACAACGGCTGTCGGCTGCGGGAGCCTCAAGTGGCAGCGGATCTTCTTCTTTTTGTAAACAGCCGCTATACGTTGTCCCTGGTGGCCTATCGTAACGGACACTAAGTGGGGTGAACCCTAAGATAGGAGGGTGGTGTATATGTCATATTGCCCACAGTGGCCACCCGAAGGCGCAGGGTCCGTGAAGTACAGTTGTCACTACCAGGTGGAGTACGCCGTCAAGGCCTAGAGGGCGCTGCAAACAAGTCATTTGCATATCTATGATCAACCAATCGTGTGCTCCGCGATATCCATTTAAGGGCTACGCACCGTTCTACCGACGTAGTCTGGTGGGAGGATACCCGCCGCTGTGTGCTTACACACGTCTGCTTTTTACAGATTGGTGCGTGGATGGTGTGGAGTGGTTGGACAACATCGACTGATGCAGAGAAGACGAACGACGTCCTGGATAGGCCTGCAGTGACTCAGTGGAATTCCGGACTTTGGGAGGCGGCAACAACGGCTGTCGGCTGCGGGAGCCTCAAGTGGCAGCGGATCTTCTTCTTTTTGTAAACAGCCGCTATACGTTGTCCCTGGTGGCCTATCGTAACGGACACTAAGTGGGGTGAACCCTAAGATGGGAGGGTGGTGTATACGTCATATTGCCCACAGTGGCCACCAGAAGGCGCAGGGTCCGTGAAGTACAGTTGTCACCACCAGGTGGAGTACGCCGTCAAGGCCTAGAGGGCGCTGCAAACAAGTCATTTGCATATCTATGATCAACCAATCGTGTGCTCCGCGATATCCATTTAAGGGCTACGCACCGTTCTACCGACGTAGTCTGGTGGGAGGATACCCGCCGCTGTGTGCTTACACACGTTCTTTTTACAGGTTGGTACCACCCTTTTTAACTTGAATATTGATCCCAATCAATCCCACCAGACTACGCCAGTGCTTAGTATAAATGAGGTGTGCATGGTATGTTTTGTGTACATATCTTTTTGTGGGTTTTACGTCCCCTTTTTCCACTAATGCAAGATATTTGTTATGGCCATTGTGCCTTCGTGGACCTGAGTGGTCCAGAGGTTTTGGCCGGTGTGCTAGTACGATTTATACCGCAGGCAGTAGAGTTAACCTTGTAGCTATGGCAGCCCGTCAGGCGACGGGTCCTGCGGAGACCGCCGAGTGCCCCAATTGTAGTCGAATATACAAGAAAAGGGGACTTACGTTACATCTCAGAGTTTGTGCCCCAGAGCTAGCCAATGCGAACGTAGTCTTAGAAAGAGTGAATAGGAGATGGAACAGGGAAGAACTAATATTAGTGGCCAGGAAAGAATTAGAGCTCTTAAACAGACCATCGCCACCAAAGTTCATAAATCAAGCGTTGGCGGAAATATTTGTAGAGCGGACAGCCGAACAAAATTAGGTATAAGAGGAAATCAGCAGCTTATCATGCTATCATTGCGGAAGTACGAGCGGAAAGCGTCAATGGAGATGAAGCGGACAGTGATGGAGGAAATGATCAAGCTATCTTAACACCCCAACTATCTAGGGTTAGCGCGAGTAACGGTGCTCGTAGCGACAGACAGGATTACCCAGGAAGGCCAGGTAGCACACCTGATACGGAACGACCGATCACAAGGCTGGACAAGTGCATAACCACCAGCACCGGGTTAACGGACCAAGGAAGGGCAAACCAAAGGGTGAGCGGTCCTGAAGAACTGCCGGATCTCTCGAACCTGGCTCAGGAAATTGCAGAGTTCGTGCTGGAGGATCAATGCCAATCAACCCAGAATACAAGCACTGGCGTACCAAGAAGCAGAGAGGTAAGCCCCACGAACGCCTATGATTCAAGATTTGACTCGTTGGCAACTTGTTCTGCGGAACCATTATCTGGCATCCCCAGCGAGGAAGTAGGAACGGAAGCAAGGCTAAAAGAAGCTGTCCGTGAATACTGCGCAACGCTAACCACACGGAGAGATCAAGAGAGCTTAAGAGAATTACTAATCATGTTTTACGAAATGAATTTAGTTATGCCGACCTTGACCGCTGGGTACAAAGCCTGATGAAGCCAAGACCACCGAGGCCGGAGCACCCCGTCAACGCGGAAAACAATAGGCCTGGTACGTCCGGAAGGACAAGGAGAAGAAGAGAATATGCCAGGTGTCAAAGATTATTCAACCGGGACAAAAGGAGGCTGACGGCGGAATTGGTCCAAGGAAAGAAGATGAGTCGAGGTGATCCTGAGGAAATAATACGTGCATGGACCAAGATCCTAACAGATGCTCCGGAGGAGATGCTGATGGAGGCGACGCCCGAACCCACAACACTGATGCATCTAGATCCTGTGACAGCAGATGAGGTACGGACAGCGGTCGCCGGTATGAAGTCCTGTCCCGGAGCCGATGGGGTGACAGGTGACGATCTACGCCGCCTCCCCTGTGATGATCTGGCCACGCTGTTTAATTTGTTTCTGCTGCAAGGCAAGTTACCGCCATCTTTGACATCAGCGCGTACAATTTTCCTTCCAAAAAAGGACATAAGTATTGACCCATTGCATTATCGACCGATTACGATAGCAAGTATGCTGATCAGGGTCTTCCACAAGATACTAGACGTCAAGCTTCGCAAATTTGTGATCTTAAATAACCAGCAGAGGGCTTTTAGGCCCACAGACGGCACCTTCGAGAATGTGATAACTAAGGCATGTTATCAAGCAGGCCCGTAGGAAATGCAAGGGCCTTGCTCTCGCTTCGATAGACTTGAGGCGAGCATTCGATAGCGTCCCGTTTGCCGTGATTTTCCGAGCGTTACATGCGCGAGGAGTGAACTCCCATCTATCGAGTATTTACAGAACTTTTACAACAACAGCTCCACTACGCTACAGATGGGAAATGTACAGAGAATCATTCGACCGACGAAAGGAGTACGGCAGGGTGATCCATTGTCTCCGCTGCTTTTTAACTTGATCATTGATGAGTTCCTTACCACACTTACTCATCGAATTGGCCCGGAGATTAATGGGATACATCTAGGAACCCTAGCTTTCGCTGACGATATCATCTTATTGGCGGAAACCCCACAGGGCCTCCAGCATGTCATGGACATGTTTACTCTATTCTCATGTGCACATGGATTACACATAAACGTCTCGAAATGTGCGACTTGGACACTACAGCCGTCAGGCCAGCAAAAACTGGTAAAGGTCACCTGCCAAGAATATTACGTTGGGCAAGACCCGTTACCAGCCCTCTCGGTTACAGATAAATTGAGGTACCTAGGAGTTCAGGTGGACTCGTTCGGCAATATAACAGTAGATAAGTCACTAGCAGCATCTCATCTGGAAGCATTACAATGCTCGCCGCTTAAGCCACATCAAAAGTTGATAATCTTAGTGTATTACCTGCTCCTCCGCTATGTGTATGGCTGGACCCTGGCTGAGCTCGACATCCGCTTACTCCAAAGATGCGACAGGGAGATTAGGAAATGTTTGAAGCACTTTCTCCACTTACCTCACGATGTGCCCAGCGCATACTTTTACAGAAGTATCCGGAATGGCGGCCTGGGGATACCGTGCTTCGCCTTGGCGATACCCAGGATACGCCTCGACAGACTGACACGGCTAGCTGAACATCACGAGGATGAATTCCTGCGAGCCTTGGCGATATTACCCGTCTACACGAGGGAGCTGGCCAGGGTCCAGGGAGCACTACAGCAGGCGGCTCCAGCCTCACTACCAAAGCAGAGCAGCTGAAGCACTGGAGAGCCAGGTTACTGGCTAGAACCGATGGTAAGGGGCTCGGAGAAGCGTCTGGTAGCCCCCTTCCCCCCTGCCTGGCTATACAACCCTCCAAGATTCCTTACAGCAGCGGAATGGGTAAACTTGGTCCGGCATCGAATCCACGCCCTGCCTACCCGGATGCGTCGTGCCACAGGTCGCTCCAAGAACACAAGATGCTCGGCGGGTTGCCTATCAGCAGAAACACTAGCACATGTAGTGCAGGCCTGTCCGGGAACACATGGAGCCCGGGTGAAACGGCATGACGGAGTAGTGAAATACATGCAGCACACGGCGGCGAAGCTCGGATTACAGGTCATGCGAGAACCACGTGTGGTGGTGGACGATGAAGTGTATCGACCGAACTTGATAATATTCGCGCGCGGTGTAGCTGTTGTCACCGACGTACAAGTCCGGGAGACTATCTGTCCCTAGCTGCTTTCAGTGAGGAGAAGCGACGGAAGTATGATACAATATCCTTCAACGACAGGGTAAGAGAGCTAACTGATTGTGCGGAAGTTTACCATGAGCCAACAACACTGAATGAACGTGGCTGCATGGAGAGGGGTACAGTTCGCTTTTTGAGAAACTTAGGGCTCGTTAGACAGCAGTTGTCACATATCTGTCTACTGGTGTCCCTAGGTTCAATAAAATGTTTCTTTTCTTTTATGCGGGGCACCAGTGGTCATATGTAGTAGGTCACTCTCCCTTGTAAAGAGAAAAAGATTTATTGCTTGCAATAAAAGATCATAGCTAAATGCCACAGAGGACGACCAAATATAATACCCACCATGTGTTTGAAATACAATCCACGAAGTCCCAGGAGTTTCCACCCTCTCTACCTGGTGACGGCTCAGGATATCAAAGCCAACATGCCCTCGGTCAACTCGGCACCAGGTCCCGACGGGTTCACCAGCCGGAGCCTTCGTGCAGTCCCCATGACTGTGCTGAGGGTCCTACTCAACTTACTCGTCCTCCAGAGTTCCATTCCAACCTGCCTCAGGAACGCCAGGACGGTGTTTGTTCCCAAGAAGCCGGGAGCAACCTTACCAACTGACTTCCGGCCCATCACCATCACCTCCGTGCTGCTGCGACTTTACTACTGGATCCTGGCCAGGAGACTCTCCCTTCACCTCGACCTGGATTATCGTCAACGTGCCTTTGTTCCTGTGGATGGCTGCGCAGAGAACATCATGCTGCTTAAGACAGCCATGGCCGAGGCGAGGATGAAGGGGAGATCGCTTTTCCTGGCCGTCATGGACTTAACTAAGGCTTTCGACAGAGTGACCAGAGAAGCCATATTCGCAGCAGCACGGGAGGCCGGCTTGTCTCCCGACTTCATCCGCTACATACAAGACCTGTATGCGGACGCTCCAACTTTGCTCCGAATGGGAACGACCACCAGACTGGTGCAGCCCACTACCGGTGTGAGGCAGGGAGACCCCTGTCTCCCATTCTGTTTAATCTGGTCTTGGACGGGTTTCTGAGGAGGGGCGGCGGAGGCATCGGCTTCAACATCGGAGAGGCTACCCTGGACACAATGGCGGTCGCCGATGACTTGATCCTGGCGGCGTCCTCTCCAGTGGGATTACAACATCGACTCTCCGAGGCTTCCTCCTACCTGGCGGCCAGAGGCCTCGACGTCAACCCCAGCAAGACGTTCACCATCGCCATGGTCTACTCCGGACGTGATAAAAAGACGAAGATTGACGCGTCGGCCAAGTTCCACGTGGCTGGACATCCGGTGCCGGCGGCCGGCGTCGACTTCGTCTGGAAGTACCTCGGAGTAGAATTCGCCCTGACTGGCAGACCATCGCCACCCACCCAAGAGGTCTCGGAGCTCCTTCTGAAGGTTCAAAAGGCGCCCCTCAAGCCCCAACAGCGGCTCGTCATCCTCCGCTATTACCTTATCCCGAAGTTGTACCACCGCCTGGTGCTGGGCCACTGGACCAGAGAGCTCTTGGACCGTCTGGACGTTCACATCAAGGCCGCCGTTCGCCGCTGGACTAAGCTACCGCATGACACTCCAACTGCCTACTTTCATGCGCCAGTGGCATATGGCGTCCTGGGGATCCCCTCCCTAAGAACGAGCATCCCCACTCTCCAGCGGGCAAGAATCCTCTCTCTACGAGAATCTACCCATCCTGTGGTCCGGCAAGCCATGACAACCTCTTGTATGGCGGAGGCTCTGAGGACGGCCGAGGCCGCATCAACGTACGAGGGGCGTCTGCTACGGTCCTCGACAGCAGTGAAGAAGTTTTGGAGTAGGAGGCTGTACCTTTCCAACGACGGGAAGGCCCTGGCGGACGCCTCCCTGGTTCCAGCCGCCCACGCCTGGATAGGTGAGGGCACGAGGGCCATTCAAGGGCGCCAGTTCATTGAGGCCCTCAAGATCAGGGTGAACGCCCTCCCCTGCCGTACAAGATCTGGTCGCGGCGTCGTGTCCGAGCGGAGATGCAGAGCAGGATGTCAATCCGAAGAAACCTTATCGCACATCCTGCAGACGTGCCACCGCACTCACGGCGCCCGGACACGTCGCCACGACAACGTTGTCAAGTACGTGGCGAAACGGCTAGGGAAGGTCGGATGGCAGTCTACCATCGAACCCATCTTCCGGGTTCCCGAAGGATCCCTCAAGCCGGACCTGGTGGCGAAGCGCGGCGACCAGACAGTGATTCTCGACGCCCAGGTGGTAGGAACGGGCATTGCCCTTGAATTAGCACATGGACATAAAGTGCTTAAGTACGGACGTCAAGACTTATGCGACCAAGTGCGCGGTGAGGGTACCGAGCCTCTGGTATCAAGTGTGACTCTTTCTTTTAGAGGTGTATGGGCCCGTGCCAGTGCCGACATCTTACTGGACATGGGTCTCAACAAAAAAGACATTGGTATGGTGACCATCATCGCATTACAAGGGAGTGTGCGCGCATACAGAATCTTCGGGCGGATGACGACGATGGACCCCCATCGGTGATGTAGGTGCGGGCCCCTACGGCACGCAGTTTTCTTGCCCCTTTTGTCATTTATTTTTGGGCAACTGTTTTTTCGGGGTATATCTTCCCCTTGTAAAGATAGAAATGAGTAAAAAAAAATAGCTAAATGCCACAGAGGACGACCAAATATAATACCCACCATGTGTTTGAAATACAATCCATTCAAAGACGAGTGATAGGCGGAGGTAAGAATAATCTGCTTTAGGTAGCTAAATGCCACAGAGGACGACCAAATATAATACCCACCATGTGTTTGAAATACAATCCATTCAAAGACGAGTGATAGGCGGAAGTAAGAATAATCTGCTTTAGGTAGCTAAATGCCACAGAGGACGGCCAAATATAATACCCACCATCTGTTTGAAATACAATCCATTCAAAGAGGAGTGATAGGCGGAAGTAAGAATACTCTGCTTTAGGTAGCTAAATGCCACAGAGGACGACCAAATGTAATACCCACCATGTGTTTGAAATACAATTCATTCAAAGACGAGTGATAGGCGGAAGTAAGAATAATCTGCTTTAGGTAGCTAAATGCCACAGAGGACGACCAAATATAATACCCACCATGTGTTTGAAATACAATCCATTCAAAGAGCAGTGATAGGCGGAAGTAAGAATAATCTGCTTTAGGTAGCTAAATGCCACAGAGGACGACCAAATATAATACCCACCATGTGTTTTGAAATACAATCCATTCAAAGAGGAGTGATAGGCGGAAGTAAGAATAATCTGCTTTCGGTAGCTAAATGCCACAGAGGACGACCAAATATAATACCCACCATGTGTTTGAAATACAATCCATTCAAAGAGGAGTGATAGGCGGAAGTAAGAATAATATTCTTTAGGTAGCTAAATGCCACAGAGGACGACCAAATATAATACCCACCATGTGTTTGAAATACAATCCATTCAAAGACGAGTGATAGGCGGAGGTAAGAATAATCTGCTTTGCGTAGCTAAATGCCACAGAGGACGACCAAATATAATACCCACCATGTGTTTGAAATACAATCCATTCAAAGACGAGTGATAGGCGGAAGTAAGAATAATCTGCTTTCTAATTGAGGTCCAGTAGCCCAGCAGTGTTCACCGGTAAAGATGGTCTCCTGCTCCTGCGGGAGATCCTTCAGGACTGTGCGTGGCCTCCGTCAGCATCAGCGTTTGGCCCACGATGGTCTCGTGGCGCCTGTTCCTGTTCATGTCGCTGGAGACATTTCTGTTCCTGCATTTGTTACTGTTACTGTTCCTGCAGCGGATCCTGTTCCTGTTTCTTCTGCCGCTGATCCTGGAGGGCATGAGGCCAAGCTGCCACTTCTGCTCCCGAGGGCACGTTCTGCTACCAGCCCAAGCCAGGCTGGATCACAAGTTTCTGACGCTGTCATTACCTGCCGTCTCTGTGGTCGGCAGTTCCGATCAATCCCCGGCTTGCGGGCACATCATAACTGGCGTCATCCTGGCGACGACTTTGTGATACCTGCATCTCCGGGTGGTGTCGCTGAGGTCCCGGTGCGGCCTAATCCCCCCTCCGGCGACGGTGCCCACATGTGCCAGGTGGGCTGTCTCCGAGCCTTCACCACTGCCAACGGTTTGGGCCTTCACATGCGCCGTGCCCATCCCCGGGAGGCGGATGCTGCTGTGAACATAGACCGAGCCCGGCACGGTGGAGCGAAGAGGAGAGGCAGATGCTAGCGTTCAAGGAGGCGGAGTTTATGCTTGGAGGGGTGTGCGGTTTATGAACGTAGCCCTGGTCCGGGCGTTTCCGGAGAGAACCCTTGAGGGTATCAAGGGGATCCGCCGCACCTCCGACCACAAGGATCGTGTGCGGGCTGCCACTCAGCATCTCCGTCTACGAGCCAACCGCCTCCTGCCTTCCTCGACTCCTCCATCTTCACCACCTGCGTCTTCAGCCCCTTCTGGTGGTTCTTTGGTCAGAGTTCTTTGGGCCCCGACCGCCTCAGTCCTGGTGTGCCTGGGGGCGGGTCCCTCGTCGTCAACCGGAGACGGACGCGCCCGAGCCTGCCCGACCTATTGACTCGACCGTGTCGCCTGATGCCCTTCCCTGCGCCCAAGCTGACCGAAATGCTCCGTCTAGTCCTGACTCGTTGCCGCTGTACCAAGTGCCGGTACCACCGGCTGAGAAGATCAAGGAATATCTTCTTGTGACCCTGGAGGACCTGGAGAGGGGGCCTCGTCAGGCGGCGCTTATGCGTCTCACCAGAGCTGCTATTGCCGGGACCGACTTCACCACGCAACTGGCCCTGTTTCTGGACGACCTTCTTCCCCCTCAGCAGATTCGACCTTCGGGGCCTGCGAGACCACTCCTGCTCAGTCATCCTCCGTCGCCATCGACGCCGAGCCGAGTATGCCAAATGCCAGGACCTCTACAAGAAGTCCAGGTCGAGTTGCGCGAGATGATCCTGGACGGCCCGGCAGCCTCGTTCCCTGGCGACCCGGTTGAATTTCTGGACTTCTGGTCTGCCGTCATCGCCCCTGGTGTCCCCGATTGGCAGGAGCCTCCTGAGCATGGTTTCGCGATCCCGTTCCTGAGCTGGTGGAACCGGTCACCCCGGAGGAGGTTTTAGCAGCCCTACCAGCGCACGACACGGCCGCTGGTCCCGACGGGGTTTCCTGTCTCGGCCTGAGGTCGGTGCCTACTTCCATCTTGGCGATCGTGTGCAATCTTCTGCTGTTGGTGAACCAACTTCCGGCTCGTCTCCGTGAGTCGAGGACAGCCTTCATCCCGAAGGTTGCAGCTCCTACCCTCCCCGGCGAATTCAGACCCATTGCCATTTCGTCGGTGCTGCTACGGCTCCTCCATCGGGTTCTGGCCACCCGTCTTCGCAGCGAGTGCCCCTTCTCGGAACAACAGCGGGCGTTTATCGCAGCTGACGGCTGCGCTGAGAGTATCGTTATGCTGGAGACGATCATTAAGGAGACCCGCCGTCGATGCAAACCACTCTACATGGCCACACTTGACCTCAAGAAGGCCTTTGACACGGTGTCCTTCGGCGCAGTTTATGGCGGCAGCTCGCCGAATGGTGTCCCGGACTTTTTGCTGGAGCACATTCGGAGGTCTACGCTACCTCTACCGTGTCAATTAGCATCGGCGGCTTCTCTCGGAAGATCTCCTCAACACGGGGCGTCCGGCAAGGGGACCCCTTGAGTCCCGCCTTATTTAACTTCGTCTGGACGGCCTGCTCTCGTCGCTGCCAGTTCACATTGGTGTAGCCGTCGGCTCCGCCACTGTGAATGCCGTTGCCTTCGCCGACGATCTGGTCCTGCTGGCTTCGACACCTGCGGGCCTCCAACACCTACTAAACCTGGCCATCGACTTCCTGGGTCCTCGAGGACTCGCCTTTAATGTGACCAAATGCAGGACTTTGTCCATCCTCGCGGCCGGGAAACAGAAGAAAACTGTGGTGCGCCCCTCCACCTTCTATCTCTCAGGGGACCCATTACCTGCCTCCACTTCTGCTGCTGAGTGGGTGTACTTGGGCGTCGCTTTCAGCTCTTTCGGTCTCCGGCCGCCATCTCCTGCAGACGAGGTCCGGTTATACTTGAGTAGGCTTCGGAGCGCACCGCTTAAGCCGCAACAGCGCTCGGCATCCTGCGGAGCCATGTACTGCCACGGCTCCTTCATCGATTGGTCTGGGGGGAGCGCGTCTTCCACTACTCCGGGAGCTGGACAGTTTGGTCAGAGCTGCGGTCCGATGCTGGCTGCGACTTCCCCTGGACGTCCCAGTGGCATTCTTTCATGCCTCCCACCGGGACGGCGGACTTGGAGTTCCCGCCTTATCTACGCAGATCCCTAGACTTCGCCTTGCCCGGCTACAGCGTATGTCTGGGTCTTCTTGGACAGCCGCCAGGAGGTGCTCTTTACCACCTATTCGGAACGAGCTGGCCTGGGCCCGCCGAGCCTCAACATTGAACGAGCGCCTGCTTGCTACTGCGCAGCAAGTCCGGACCTACTGGGCCCGGTCACTCTACGCCTCCATCGACGGGCAGGGCTTCGAGACGCACCTGCGGTTCCTTCCACACACACCTGGGTGTCTGATGGAACGACTCTGATGACCGGCCGCGACTACATTGACTCTATCAAGGTCCGGATCAATGCCGTTCCCACGAGAGCCCGGATGTCCAGGGGCCGCCCGGACCAGGATCACCAGTGCCGTCTCGGATGCCGGGCATCAGAGACCCTCCCCCATGCTGTCCAACACTGCCCGACTACCAACGCCGCCAGACATAGAGACACGACAACGTGGCGAAGCACCTGTCCACTTCCCTGCGTGCCAAGGGGTGGCATGTACAGAGGGAGCGACATCTTCACACCTCCGCCGGACTCCGGAAACCGGACATCGTGATCTCTCGTCCGGGAGCCATCTGGGTCATCGATGTCCAGGTGGTGGGTTGCGGACGTAGCCTCAACTCCCTGCACCGGTCCAAGGCCGCCGTCTACGACTCCCCGAAATTGCCGAACTTCTTCGAGCTTCGGCTGAGCCCTGGACACCGGTGATGTTTACATCCGCAACCCTGAATTTCCGGGGCGTCTGGGCCTCGGAGTCACTGGTGGCCCTCAAGCATCTGGGCCTTGGTCTCCGGCACATGAAGTTGGCCTCTGTGAAGACCATTGAAGGGACGGTCTACGCATGGCGCGCCTTTAAAGCGCGACTACAAGTGCGGCCGCGACCACGCGCCAAGCTAATGTTTTGTGTCCTGCATAACTGCGGACTCGGTGAACGCATGTAATGGTGACTCCCTGCTATCTCAGGGAGGAATGTGTGTATCCCCCCGTCGTTTTCGGGTGAATAAATGTTCTCAATAGCTAAATGCCACAGAGGACGACCAAATATAATACCCACCATGTGTTTGAAATACAATCCATTCAAAGAGGAGTGATAGGCGGAAGTAAGAATAATCTGCTTTCGGTAGCTAAATGCCACAGAGGACGACCAAATAAATACCCACCATGTGTTTGAAATACAATCCATTCAAAGACGAGTGATAGGCGGAGGTAAGAATAATCTGCTTTAGGTAGCTAAATGCCACAGAGGACGACCAAATATAATACCCACCATGTGTTTGAAATACAATCCATTCAAAGAGGAGTGATAGGCGGAAGTATGTATAACCTGCTAGGTGTTCCACAGGGCAACTGGCCGCCACTGTTAGGTTTTAAGCTTTTCCTGTCTTTGGAGAAAAAAAGCGAATGATTGTGTTGCACATATGTGTAATAAAAGAGTTATATAGCTAAATGCCACAAAGGACGACCAAGTATAATACCCACCATGTGTCTGAAGTAGAATCCATTCAAAGACGAGTGATAGGCGGAAGTAAGAATAATCTGCTTTAACGCCACCAATGACGGAAAAGCGTTGCGAGAGGCTGCGGAAGTGCCCTTTGCCCACCAGTGGATCCAGGAGGGTACCAGGCTAATGCAAGGCAGTCAGTTTATCGACGCCATCAAATAAGAGCTAACGCTCTTCCCTGCCTCACGCGATCGAAGAGGGGCCGAGAAGGTGACAGAAATTGCCGTGCGGGTTGCAATAGTAATGAAACCCTGGCACATATCCTCTAGGTGTGCCACAGGACCCATAACGCGCTTTAATCCGCTCTCTGATCCAACGCCTGCTGGATGAGGTTCCCGAACAAGCGAGTGCAGGCCCGGAGGTTCACTTGGCTCCCGGGATCTCTGCTGCGCCTCCCGCCGCCTCGCTCCACGACCACGCAGCGACATCGGCCCCGTCAGCGATACTGGACCCTGTGGAGGGCACGCAATACATGCTGCCCCCACGCTGTCTCGACGCCGGGTGATCTGCAACGAACTCCACAAGATGGCAAGCAGGTCCCACCACAGGGCTTCCAAGCGGCGCGCCTCTTCGATATAGCGCGGAGAGCTGCCGAAGGCTGTGAGTTCGTCAGCGAGCTGAATGATTACATGAGAGAAGTGTTCGTCATCTCTGCACCGAACCAGACACGGTCTCGTCCGGCAAGAGCGGCCAACCCTGGGGACGGGCCAAGCCGGCCAATTAGCCGTAGGAAGGCGAAGCGCCTAGAATATAATCGTCTACAGTACCTGTTTCGCCACCGTCAGTCAGAGGGGGCCCGCGTCGTCCTTGATGGTTACGTGAAAGCTGCAGTCGAGGACGAGCGGGCCTTCCTGGACGCCTGGAGACCACCATGACGAGACCTCCTCCTCCTCCTTCTCCCACCCCTCCTGGAGAAACCTTTCACCCCCTGTTCTTAATAACTGCTCAGGAAATCAAGTCCAGTCTCCCCCGAGTGCGATCAGCCCCCGGACCCGATAACTTCTCAGCCAGAAGTCTCCGTGCGGTACCCATGGTTGTCCTCCGGATTCTTCTAAACCTCCTGGCCATCGCTGGAACAGTCCCAACCTGCCTGCGCAACGCCCGGACGACGTTCGTCCCTAAGAAGCCGGGGGCTACCCAACCACAGGAATTCCGGCCCATAACTATAGCTTCTTAATCCTCCGGCTCTTCCACAGAATTCTGGCCAAACGACTAATCCTGCACCTCCAACTGGACTTCCGGCAGCGCGCATTCATCCCTGCGGATGGATGCGCCGAAAACATCGTTCTTCTCAAGACTGTTCTGCACGAGGTCAAGACATCGGGAAGGTCTCTTTTCTTGGCGGTGTCAGACCTCACAAAAGCGTTTGACCGTATTACGCATGACGCCATCATAGCAGCCGCAACGGAGGCCAGGCTCTCTGAAGATTTCGTATCGTACCTCCGGGAGCTGTACAGGGACGCCCATACCCTACTGAAGGTCGGAGCCTCGTCACGACTGATTCATCCTACGACAGGAGTACCCAGGGGTACCCCTTGTCCCCGATAATTTTTCAATCTGGTGTTGGATGGCTTCTTGAAGAAAGGTGGTGGGGGAATAGGATTCAACGTTGGAGACCAGTCCCTCGACGCAATGGCGTTTGCGGATGACTTGGTCATCGTGGCATCATCCGTTGCTGGGCTCCAACATCGTCTAAACGAGGCAGCAGATTATCTCCACAACAGAGGACTGGACATCAACCCGCAGAAGTCTTTTACAGTCTCTATGATCTTTTTCCGGAAAGGACAAAAAGACGAAGATAGATACATCGAAGATGTTCCATATCGGAGGCCGCCACATCACCCCAGCGAGCCCCGAATTTACGTGGCGTTACTGGGAGTACCTTTCTCCCTCTCAGGACGTCCCGTCCCACCGGCCCAGGATATCGAGGAACTGCTGCGTCGGATTCGGCGTGCCCCTCTAAAGCCCCAGCAGCGGCTGTGGTACTGCGTTATTACTTGATCCCGAGACTCTACCACAGGCTGGTGCTTGAACACTGGTCCCGGAAGATTCTTGATCGACTAGACATCAACGTGAGGAGTTCCGCCGCCGAAAGTTGAGGTTTCCCCACGATGCGCCTATACCTTACTTCCACGCAGCGGTCTCCCACGGCGGACTAGGCATCCCCTTTTAGTACCAGTGTGCCAACCATGCAGAGGGCCCGGCTACTGGCCCTTAAGGACTCCACTCATCCCGTAGTGCGACAGGCCATGGCAACAAGGGGCATGGCGGCGACCCTGGACAAGGCGGTGGCCGGCTCTACCTATGACGGACGCATCATCCGCTCGCCTGAAGCGGTGAAGAAGTATTGGGCCCGTAAATGTACACGTCCAGCGACTGCAAGGCCCTCGAGGACGTCCCCTGGTGCCGCACGCCCACACCTGGATAGGCGAGGGCACTCGAGTACTACAAGGACGACAGTACATCGACGCGTTGAAGTTGCGCGTCAACGCCTTGCCTTGCAGAACCAGATCCGGCCGAGGTCTTCCCTCAGAGCGCTCATGCCGGGCTGGGTGTCGGACGAGACTTTGGCGCATGTGTTACAAACATGCCACCGCACCCATGGAGCTAGAACAAGGCGCCACGACAATGTAGTCAAATTTGTGGCCAAAAAGCTCAGAGAGAAGGGATGGACGGTTTCCATAGAGCCCATCTACAGAGTGGCCACAAGCAGCCTGAAGCCAGACATCGTCGCCGTGAGGGAACAGCAGACTGTCATACTAGACGCGCAGATTGTGGGCACGGGAATTGCCTTGGAGCTTGCTCACACCCACAAAACTCTAAATATAGCGGTCCTGACCTGCTGGAGCAAGTCGCAAACAACGGCCCCGATCCTCTGGTGTCAAGTGTCACTCTTTCCTTCCGCGGCATCTGGGCCAAGGCCAGCGCAGACACCCTCATTGACCTCGGCCTCACTAAGCGTGACATAGGAACAATATCGATAATGACACTGCAGGGAGGGGTAAGGTGTTACCGAATTTTCGGGCGAATGATCACAGTACTTAGCTGATGAAGTAGGTGCGGGCCCCCAAGGCGCGCGGATGAAGCTGCTAGTGTCATTTATTTTTTTGCAGCTGGCTTCTTTGGTACTTCTTCCCTGTAAAGAAGGAATGATTTTAAAAAAATAGCTAAATGCCACAGAGGACGACCAAATATAATACCCACCATGTGTTTGAAAAACAATCCATTCAAAGACGAGTGATAGGCGGAAGTAAAAATAATCTGCTGTAGTCTGGTGGGAGAGGTCTTCCACTGTGCATTTACACGAACTCTTTATGCAGTGTTCCTGTCCTGCGGATCCAGAAGCTTCGTCTACGTGGGGCTGTATGCAGTGTAATACCGTGGAGCAACGAGGAGCCAGAGCAGCGGAGAAGCGGCGGAAGCAGAGGAAGTTTAGAGCACTCCTGGACTCGTGCCGCTTTTTTTTTACGATGTTCCTTGCGATCTATGGACACAGTCGCCAGAGGTCGCTCTCAATGATTCCTCAATGTCGCGAGATGGTGCACCCCTCATAAGCCCTAGGAGGCGCTGCGAACGGCGCCAAATCTGCATATCTAACAACCGCCCAATCACACGGTTCCTCAGGACTATTATAGAGAGGACTTGGGATCACCGACGTAGTCTGGTGGAAGAGGCCTTCCACTGTGCATTTACACGAACACTTTATGCAGGTTGCTAACGATTCTTGATCTCTCTTGATTCTCTCCCACCCTTGCTATGTTCCACCAGACTACGCCTATGTTAGTGTTTAGTTGAAAGTATTGATATGTATGCTAGTGTGTTTGTTATATTTGTGGTCTTTTTATCTCCCCTTTTCCCACGTACAAGTATGATGTTAGATCATTGTGCCCTGATGGTCCCGTGAGGTCTAGGGGTTTTGATCTTAAGGTGTATTTTAATTTGCCGCAGGTAGAATAACGAAACCCTTAACTATGACAACCCGTCAGCGACGGGTCCTACGGAGACCGCTGAATGTC
>NW_026999383.1:54514-192318 GCF_037126465.1 Ornithodoros turicata
GCAACCAAGTCCATTCCACAGTCATCAGGTCAACTGCCCAGGCGTTGCAAGCCTTGGTGGTCAGAGGGCTGTGGAAATACACGAAAAGAGCAGAACCGTGCTTGGGGCAAGTTCCGGCGGTATCCAACCCCAGCAAATCTACTGGCGTTTAAGAGAGCTCGAGCAAAAGCGAGGTGGACACGCCGACAAGCAAAGAGTGAATCGTGGAAGGGTTTTGTCTCCTCCTTGAATAGCAATACCCCAACTAAGGTTGTGTGTGATCGATTAAAGAAATAAAGGGCAGTTACACAAGCTTCTCTATTCCTCTCTTGGAGAGAATGGTACGGTGTGCCAAACTTTAGAAGAACAAGCAGATGTGTTGGGAGAACACTTCCAGAGCGTTTCTTCCTCCTCTCACTACACTAGGGATTTCTTTAAGTCAAAGATGATGCTGAGAAACTCAAAATACATATGGCACCAATGACAGACCTGCTTTTAATAAACCATTTTGTTTGATGGAGCTGCTGCCTGCTCCGTCGTCTCCAAAACAAACAGCACCAGGGCCAGATCGAATCACGTACAGCATGTTGCAGCACTTATCAAAAACATCACTAGAAGGTCTTCTGCACTTTTTCAATTCAGTTTGGAATCAGGGTGAATCCCCATCTCGTTGGAAAGTGGCGACAGTCGTTCCACTTTTGAAGCCAGGGAAAGATCCTCCAACGCATGTAGCTACAGGCCTATAGCCCTTACAAGCTGTTTAGGCAAAACCTTCGAGCGCATGGTTAACTACCGCCTGATGAAATGGATGTCTCGACAGGCATCAGTGCGGATTTAGAGCCGCCCCCACTCACCATGATCATCTGCTGCGGCTGGAACTGTCATCAGGAAGCGTTTGTCAGAAAACAGCATTGTATTTCCATATTTTTTCGATCTTCAACAAGCGTACGATACAGCATGGCGATATGGTATCGTTCGCGACTTGTACAATTTCGGTGGACGCGGTCGTATGCTCCGCTGCATTGCAAATTTTCTACAGGACAGAACTTTTAGGGTCCAGTTGGGCACATCACTCTCACGTTCTTTTATTCAGGAGAACGGTGTGCCACAGGGTTCCGTTCTGAGTGTCACACTCTTCATAGTCAGAATGAACTCCATTGTGCACGCTATTCCGCCATCCGTCATGTACTCACTATACGTTGACGACGTTCAGATATCTTGTTCGTCACAAGCATTTCAAGATGTGAGAGACAACTCCAGCTCTGTGTGAACAAATTAGCAAAATGGTCATCTGAGAATGGGTTTAATTTCTCACCTGAGGAAACGGTTTGCGTATCCTTCTCAAGAGTAAGGGGTTATGTTTCCTGAGCCAGAATTTAAATTGAATGGCCAAGATATTACGGTCAAATCTGAGCATAAATTCCTGGGTATACTTTTTGACCGCAAGCTCATTCCAACCCTCACATAAGGAACCTAA
The DNA here is from genome assembly GCF_037126465.1 of Ornithodoros turicata. NCBI lineage: Eukaryota > Metazoa > Arthropoda > Arachnida > Ixodida > Argasidae > Ornithodoros > Ornithodoros turicata. Next base: position 55,971 of record NW_026999383.1, read on the forward strand.
AAGTAAATGTGGGAATCGCTGAACATTCTCAAAATCTTGTCACATAGATCCTGGGGTGCAGACCGTGAGGTTCTGCATCGCATCTACACATCTTGCATCCGTTCCAAACTGGACTATGGATCTGTCGTGTACGGCTCTGCACGAAAGTCCGTCTTGAAAGCCCTAGACCCTGTCAGTAGTATGGGATCAGCTCAACTGGCCCACAACTCTCACAGTGGCCTGGACGCCATTAATGAGCAATTAGAGCTAATTGGGACCCCCCACAGTAATTAGGACCCACCAGGGAGTCATTACACTAATTGGGGGCATCTAGGACGTGTCCAGACCACTGTGTGAGTTGTGGGCTAGTTGAGCTGATAAAAAATAAAAAAAATAGGTAGAAAATAAAATGAAAAGATAGATAGAGTGGAGAGAAACAATTTATTCGAAAATCAACGATGCCGCGGCGAAGAAGCCGCTCCGCAACACCCGAGTGACCAGCGCCGCCATGTTGGTAGTTTGCACCCAGCAGTTGCAGAGATCGACGACAGGTGGCCACTTAGTTGCAAGGCATCACACCAGATGGCGCCACCATCATAGCTCTAGACGAGAAGACAGAACAAGATACTAGCGGCAGGTAAAAATGACAGCACTGCTAAACAAGTCTAGGCATGCGAGAGAAAAGGTCTAACCGCTACTGCTAAACAGAAAACAGTACACATCGGGGAAAAAGGCTTACGGGGACGATCGCTTAGGCCTAACCACAACACTACGCAGCTAACACAAGGCGGGAACCACACATCGCTAAACATGCGCAACAGCGCGGTCACCGCTAAACACGGCAAACATACGAGAAAAGGCTTACGAGCGCGCTTGGGCCTAACCTCAACACTACGCAGCTAACACAAGGCGGGAACCACACATCGCTAAACATGCGTCAACAGGCTTGGACACCGCAAAACAAGTCTAAACATGCGAGAAAAGGCTTAACACGAGCGCGGTCACCGCTAAACACGGCAAACATACGAGAAAAGGAGCGCGTCAAATCACTCACCTTTTCCCCCGCGGCAACTTCCAGGCAGAAACTGAGCGAGCGCGGAGAACACACGTCTGCTCTCTACGAGAGGCAGCCAGAAACTGAGCGAGCGCGCGGAGCGCACGTCCGTCTTCCGCGACGGTCCGAGAGAAACTGAGAGAGGCGACGCGCAGCGGCGCTATGGATGCGCGCGCGCCCTCTGCTCCACCCGTCCGCGCATGCGCGCGCTGCTAGCTCCCTCTGCGCCGGCCGCGGGTGTTTTCGGTTTCGGCTCTCTGCTGCGCGCGCGCTCCTAGCGGCGACGGGTGGCTTTTCAGTTTCGCTTTCATTCTCCGTTCTTTGCGCGCGCGCGTTTATCTCTATAAAGGCAGCGCGCACCGCGCTCGCGTCATCACTACGTGAAGATGTTCAGCTACCACTCTTTACAAAATTGTTCCCGCACCCACGCTTCTTGGGAAGAAGTGGAGAAGGAATGTTTCAACGGCGAAAGTCCCCGCAACGAGCTCGTCATCACTGCTTTTCGCTACGTGATAGACATGGTAGGCTTTGGCAATATAGGAGAGATCTCGCCGGGGCCCTGCAGGAGATGGTGCGTCGGATCTACGCCCGTTACAAGAACGTCTGCATAACGGTTCCTGACGGACCCCTGGGACTAATGAGCGAATTTGTGAGCTTGGCCAACGCAGAATTCAACTACATCGCTGCAGACATCGTGGACCTTCTCGCTCGTGCCATCGCTCATATTAAGCACGCCCTGCGGAAGCAGCGACATTTGCAAGCAGTCTACATCGCCAATTTGTCATTGATTTATTGAAATACCGATTGGTTATTGACATGCAACGCATTAAACAGTCCGAATAACTTTGACGAGACTCTGTGTGTTCTTTCACTGAAACATCTTTATTGAATACATACAAAGGACTTGGTCAATAGATGCCTGCACCCTCCCTCCCTTGTCTGATCTCACGAACAGAACGAGATGATCAGACGTGCCAGAAAAGGGGAATCTTCATCGCAGCGCCGTCATTGCGCGGGTCACTGCGTCAGCACGATGACGGAATGGTCATTCTTTTCGTACACCCATTCCGCTACCACACTGCCACGATGACCCGTGCTTCTCCTGTCTGAGAGAGAGAGAGAGAGAAGCATGTCTCGACTAGAACTTTTATTCTCGATTACATGCGCGTGCAGCTCTTTGTTCGCGGTTACTCGATGCCTGACGACGACGCTCTCGGGCTCTCTTCCGGGTTTTCCGTTGCTGCACAAAGAGAGAGCACTATCGTAATCCTATACGCGTCAAAACATACAAAGCTTACCGTATTCGCAGCTCCCATAAGGGAAGGAGTGTACGGCATCCACGAGATAGCGCTTGTCGTCGTAGGGGACCAAGCTCTTCTTGAGTCTCGAAATGGTGTACATCGTTTGCTTTATACTCTGGATGGTGCACTGCTTCTGAGAGACCGCCTTTTCATTGAATAGAGAATCACGGTACACTTCGTGCAATAAAATATTTCCTCACCAGTCCTTCTTAACTCCTTTTCGCTCTCGCGATCTGCGTGTGCGACCAGCCAAGAGAATGCTGTACTTTTTCGCTCGGATGGCTACGACTTCCTGAATAAACTCCGCCCCCCGTCTCGTCTTTGAAGTACCCCCATCTGGTTCGCGTGCTCGTCGTTGAAAAGCGGGTGGTCTGGCGGATAGGAAGGACAGATCTAACTCACTCTCAATCTTCATCAGCTGCTCTTCCAGGCTTTCACACGTGAGAGAAAAAATTATGCTGTCCGTGTCGCTATAGATCAATTGCACTGGACATGTCAAGCGAGAAAAGAGCGACTCGTAGATGAAGCTGTACATTCGGACTTTGGATTTTAGAATGGCAAAGCCCACGTAAAGGGGGTGCGTGCATTTGATGCGGCGCGTTTCATCTCGTACAAGATGCACTTATCACTCAGAATGTGAAAATGCTGACTGTCGACGGAGCTAGCTTTTCGGAGCGCGCTTTCTTTGTCGTAGGCTAGCGTACTTTTCATCCGTCTCACATTTTGTATCGACTTACCGAACGTGCTGTTCGACATGGTTTTGTACAGAAGTCGCTCGAATTTCGTGGTCGCGGCATTCCTCAACGCGACGTTTCTCTGCACGAAGGTTCGCAAAAAGTTGTCTTGGCGGAACGAGAGGATGCTGTGAACACGTTTTATTTTCATGCCCAACCTCACGTACAGAGCGAGCAATGCATAATGAAACGACGTAGCGTTCTTTGTCGTAGCACGTCAGAAAGAGTTTCTTGGTGGGAGGGGCGTTCGCGACCACGCATCTTTCAGGTGGCGTTGGTAGGGGGAGAGTTCGTCTCTCGTCCACGCACCTGTGTTCGGGTGCCAGGGGAAAATCCCTGGTGAGCGCGTGCAGTTCTTCTGGATACGACAAGTTACTACGTAGACGTATCCCACTTCCGAATCGTGAGGAATGTTGAGAAAATCGATCTCGCTCCACTGAAGGATCGACCCACTCAAAGCCCCCTGTTGGGAGATGGAAAGTCATCGCGTAGGGGTACAAACTGTTCACGTCGAGGTACTGGATAAAAGTCTTTTCTTGCTGGGGATCGTAATCGTCGCACTTCTCGTGATTAGCCCGACAGTGTCTGTGGAAGCTGTTACAAATGCCCTCCCTGATTCCCTTCTCGATCGTTTCGCTACATCTCTTGGTCGCTTATGAGCTCGAGTTTGACATTGGTGAGCTTCAAAGCGCTACTCCACGCGTAACTGGCGAGGGACACGGTGCGTAAGATATCTATCCCATCCGTCTCTAGCGCAATCTTCCTGAAATACAGTACGACGTCGCAGAGCTGACAGGCGTCGAGCGTGACGTAGAGACGCGTGTAATCTCCTAGGTCTTGCATTGAACAATTCGAAAATCTCGAGGGCGTACTGATAGTCCTCGTCCGTGATCTCTTCATCGTTCAGGTCACTTTTGAAAGCTTCCTTTGGCGGTAGTGCGGGCAAATTGTACGCTTCGAAACTGTCGACGAAGGTGTACGGGTAAATTCCCTTCTGAGAAGCGTCGGAAACGGTCACCAAACATTTGACGGGTACAATGAAACGCGCTCGCCACCGCTGGCGAGAGGGTTTCCACCAGGTTCGACAAGGAGAGGTTGAAAAACTGCGTGGTATCGCGGAAATGGAGATCGCCAATATTGAACCCTCTTATTTTTCCGAGCTCGAAGCTAAGATCCACGGTTCGCCCAGATTTAGAACGTGCATGTGGCGGAGAAGGGAGCTCAAATCGTATGCAGGTTGTGCACGCACACGACGAGATTCTTTGGTGTTACGACAAGAAGGTCTACACGTATCACACAGGTCGCAACAAAATTCGAGGAACCGGGGTCTACGAAACGAGTGTGGTCGTGATGCGACACCTTCGCGTATGTCGGTTTTAAATTCGATTCCACAAAATTCGCAGTGCCGTAGCGCTCGCGTGCGAAAGTGGTCTTCCATTACTCATGACCAAACGGTGAGGGAAGACGGTTCAGCCTATCGATTTGTTCGCTAAATCGCTTGAGCGAGAGCAAGCATTGTTCTGCCCGGTTGGGTCCCCAATAGCATCTAAGTCCATTATTTTCCCTTCACAACTTCTCACTAGCACTATGCTATACGAGTCATCCTGTGCACACTCGAGGCGTCCTTCACGAGCGCGTCCTTTTCAGTATGCTATTCCGTGTCCAACACCGCAAAATATGGATAGGGATGCATGTACTGTATCTTGTGAAGGAGACGCTCTCCCCCGCTTTTGGCATTTCGAGAATACTTCGTTTACGTCTCGACACAACGTTCGTGCTGCTCCAACGCCCTCTCGTCCTATAACCGCTCGTGCATTTCTCGCAATAAAATAGTCACTTCGTCCCATGAAAGTGCTAAATTTTCGGATCCCATAGAAATGCTCCCTAACCTCGAGCAGGTGGACTTTATCCTATAGAGCGTGCAGGGAACCCGTCCGGTAGATATCGAACTCGTCTGCTCGTCGAACACGTAGATGTACACGGAGATTTTGTTTTTTCTCTCCCACAGGGCAATGTCTTCGTAAGTGACTGGGAAGCAGGGTGGCCAGTACGTTACGCGCGTCTCCGGATTCGAAGGATTCATGTATTTGTGGTATCTACATAATCGTTTGGTTGTTCCTCAACGGATGCAAGAGTGCCAGCACGCTATACTTGAAACACTCGTTTTCGTGATTCGGTGGAAGTTTGACGTTTGTGAGAGTCTTTGTTTTTCTCTTCAACATTTCGGGAAGCTCGATCGTGCACCCAATCCGCTTCGGTTTTAAGCGCGTAGTTTTAAGTCGATACATTGGACGTCGTTCGAGGTGAACCAGACCCTTCTCTCGCATAGTTTTCTACGCGTTGCGAGGATTCTTCGATGCAGCATTTATCGCGCCTTCGATTTCTTGGCGGTTATGAACGACTCTCAAGTTGAAGGATCACGTGGAGGAGATGTAGAAGTCAACCCATCGCTCCGTCCTTAACCATGAGCGCTTTCGAGCACAGACAAAATTTGAAAGGCATGGGATAAGCTTCGAGGACGCGCGTGATTACTGGAGCTATGCTCGTAGATAGAGTCGCAAAATCTCGACGTTGTCGTCGTGCGGGGAACAGAGAAGAGTGTACCTAGTAGCCCGTTCCGTCAAATGCCTCATCAGTGACAAAGAAAGGAAGGAATCGTCTCTCCGTGACGGAGGGATGATTCTCTATGACGTGTTCTCTCACTTCAAACGATTCTACGACCCTGGACAGGCTCAGCTTCGTTTTGAAATTCTGGGCTTCGCATCTGGTGATTCATCTCCAACCCTACCAGACAGAGGAATGAAAATCTGCATACGACTGATCCCCTTCCACATGGAGCAATTCGTCTGCATTGTCATGTCCTTCTAGGGGTTCGTCGTCGTCCGTTTCAGGTATTACGAAAGGCGGACTACTGTCTCTTGTCGTCGTCGTCATTCTGAAAGGACGAATGGGCTATTACCGAGATTCTCTATTCTAGCTTCGTGCTCTCTTTTCTACGGCACGAGCATGGCATCGATGGGGTCGTACTGACATACGAGACAGCGCGGCACTGCGGTCAAACAAAATCAGTACGAGATTTCCTCTCACGAAACAATGCTCACTTTTCCCTTCAGTTGAGGAACGCTTGAGATGATGATGATGAGAGAGAGGATGGGATGAGACCTGTGTTCAGTGACATGCGGTACAGCGGCTATTGGTTCTGAAAAACAATGTCATGCATAGAATACACTCTCACAGCAGAGACGGTCAACTTACATTTTGGTCCACGAAACGACTCACGTCGTGGATGAATGCCCCTCGTGGGCTTCGATCAATCGTCGTAGAACAGCGCACCTTTTATAGTCGCTACACCGCTCTCCTCCTCCTCGCATTGCGACGGTGTCGTCTGTACTTTGACCACCCCGCCTTCCGTCTTTCGCGCCTTTTTGCGATGTCGCATATGACAATGATGTCATCGACGTTGAATAAAACATTACACTAATTTCTAGCTAACACTCTGGGACTTCTTGTGTCATGACAAGTCGACCCAGAGTGGGATTCGAACCCAGGATCCTTCTACACTGGGCGCGACACACTAACCACCAATCTAATTCGTACTGCGTGACGTTTTTCGTATTGCGGGGTTCGTGTCTACACACGTCACAACATGTTCAAACACGTCCAAACATGTTCAGACATGTTCAGTGACGTCACAACATGTTCAAACACGTCCAAACATGTTCAGACACGTTCAATGACGTCATAAAGAGGAAGAGAGAGGAACGAGTGTGTCCAGGGGCGACTTCGCCGTCCATGTCCGAACATGTTCAAACACGTCTTAACATGCCCAAACACGTTCAATGACGTCATAGAGAGTGAGAGGCAAAGCTTTACTATAAATGTCGAAGCGAATGGTCGATCGTCATTCCATTATGATCAGCTTGGTAGATCCTCGTAAGTAATACCCATGACGTCATCATCATCGTCGAAATGTTTGAAGAGTTTCGTTTCCAGTGTACAACACTTTTGCTGCGCGTGAAGTCGGTTTTTTCCCGCCTCACATATTTCGGGAGATTGGCAGGGCCCGCTTCTTCTGCACCAATTGCGGTGGATTGTGGTCCAAAGGTACGCTTCCTCGTTATTTTTTTTTTAATACGTTCTATAACCGTTCACATTTTTTCAGAGCAAAAGCATTGGACGGACCGATTGATTCGCCCGTTTCTCGGCTGTCGGACGGTACCGTTCGACGTACGTTGCGAAGGACTACGACTATTGAAGGAAGATGGAGAAGATGGACCATCAGTGTCACTCTGTGACTGAAGAAGATTGTACGTGTGTGTTTTGAGATATAAAAACACGCGTTTCTCACACTCCTTTCGTTGCAGATTACGAATGGCTACTGACGGGAGATCTACCCTGGTCCTAACCTTCAAGCCTCCTCCAAAGACCTTCTTTTTGCGAATCGGCGATCAACTGACTACCTGTCGCTGCGGTGGGCTCTGGTCGAGAAAACCCCAGCCATTGGTTAGACTCGAGCCTTCGTCCGTATTTGGGCTGCCTTCCCGGCTACGAAACCAAAGCTGGAGCCTAATTCATGTGTAACGAGGAAATAAAAAAAGGTTGTCTACTCTCATTCCGTCTCAGTCATGATGACGCCCGAGCAGAGGTTTGCCACCTTTGTGCAAACACGAATGTATCGGGACTTGCTGCGATTACGCGATTATATTCACGCGATAGCTGCGAGGGAGACTTTCGCCTCGATTCTCAAGACGATTCCCTTACGTCTGTTCACCGTCAGTGGGAAAGATTGCAAAGAAAATGAAGCGTTTCGTAGATTACAAGCTCGAGCTGCTGGAGAAGTATAGACGAGGAGAGACAGTCGACCCGTGTCTCATCAACGCGGGTTTCAACCGACCTATCGTCCGTCGCTACTGGCTTCTCACACATCCCTCGACGTCACGGTGCAGACCGGCGACGACGGCGGTGAGCGTCGGGTCAGCACGTTGGAAGATCGTCTCGCAAGGGTCTTGTGTATGTCCGTGAATAAATAAATAGTCTATTTTTACGAAACGAGTTCGCTCACGAGGAGACGTTTTATTGTTTTGTCATTCTCTTCGAGGTTACAGGAAAACATGGATACACAACTTTTCAAGCTGTAGCGTTTCGACATGCGCGTGGCCTACGTAGATACAAAAAAGCCCGCAGTAAGGCGAAAAAGGCGATTGAATACACTTATCGTTATACTCGTCCACTACAGGTAAAGTCCTTCGAAGGTTTGCTTCGATGGGGGAAGTCCGTAGCTGTCGAAAAACACGGTAGACCCGTCGTAGTTTTTCAGGTAGAGCACCCAGTGCTGCCCGCGTCTTCTTCGCTCTTCCGTATTGATGATTAAATAACCGGGCTTGCGTAAACGAAGGCTTCGTTGAAGCGCAAATGCCTCTCAGCATGGAGGAAGCGAGGGGGTTCAGGGACACGAGTTCCAAGATGTCGCTCTCGTACATCTTTTCTTATGGAAGGTGACCGTACGGTCCTTGTCGACGTACATGAGCTTGGGACACTCGGAAATCAAGAGGACGGTGACCGCGTGTGGAAGGGCTTTAGCGAAGCGTAATTGCAGGCGAACGTTTCCTTTTCGCCACTCGTTCAAATGCGAAGGAGAAGAACACTTGTCCACGTCCAAGTTAAAGTAGAGAAGGAACCCGTTCGTTTTAAATCGCTCGTAGCTATACTTGAAATGTTTCTCTCCCAGTTCTTGCAAGAAGTTAAAGTAGGGAATTTTGACGAGGTCGTTCTGAAAGTCGTACTCGGCTCGCACTTGCTGGCCGTCCACGGAGAGCATCGAATGAGACAGGTCGTAATGACGGAATTTGTAGGGGTTCGATTGGATGTCGCCGAGAAAGTCGGACGTGGCGAGCAGGGCGACGCATAATTTGGAAGGTACCCTTTCGGGGTAAACGTTTTCAAAGTGAGCGTCCAAGCTCCCGGCACTCAAGCTCCGCACCTTGGTTTCCAATCCGCGTAACACGTAGATGGCCGGCGTGGTCTGAAGCCGCCGCTCGTATTCCAAAAACAGGGAAGGTGCCAGCGTCACCTTTTTCAAGTGTAACGTCATTTCTTTAATGTCCACCTCGTAATTGTACGTTTTCTTGTCTTTGGGGGCCGATACGAGTTTAAATTCGTCGTTGTTTAATAGGAAAACGACGCGAATTTCGACGGCAGGTACCATCAGGCGCGGCTGTTGAAACAGGTCGGTATTGATCTGACCGACCAGGTTAAAGTATTTTCCACCCTTCGTCGCTTCGTAACGTTGTTTCGGACCGCGAGAAGAGACGTCGTAATCGTCCTTTAAATGTTCGTCGTCCTCGACATAAAGTGCAGCCGCGTGCACTGTTTCTTGAGCCGCGGGCGTGGAATGAAGCACCACGTCCAAAATACTCCTGTAGGCGTACAACTCGTTGGAACTGACGAGCTTGTTGTTCGCGTAAACGGTGACCGTCTTAAACATGCCGCTCAACAGGTGGTTTATTGGGAAAACGACATCTTTCTCGTCCATTTCTTCCCCGTCGTCGCGAACAATGCGCACGGTCAAAGACACGAAACTGCGTAGAGATCCAAGTGTGCCCTTTGCAAATTTTGAATACAAAACTCGATCACGGAATTATTTACTCCGTTGACCGGATAAAAAAGTTGGTACGAAGTATCTTCCACGCCGTATTGAATGGAAGGGGGTTCGAATATCATCACATCACTCGTTAGACAGATCGGCGTCTGTATTTTTCCTTTCGTTGACGTCATGACGGAGCGCGCGCAGCGGATGTGTGACCTTCACGGCGTACCAAAGATATCTGCAGGTGCGTCGTGTGTCGGCGCCTTTTGTTGTCGTTTGCGGCGTTTCTTCCCATTGTTGTTTCCAGAGCCCTCCATGGAATCCAGCACGTCTCTCCCCGTTGCTATGGCCGTCTTTTTTACTGCGCGCGATATTCCTTCGCCATCGGCCAAATTCCGCGCCAGGCGCTTCAACGTTCTCTTGGCGATCGGTTTTATTTGCTGCCAGATGGGAACGATAAACTTGGATATGTTGCTCAACACACCGCCCCCTCGTTGGAAAAGAGGTCCCGTGTACACGGGAATTATTTTGGGGGAATTACGGTACATATTTGAAGTGCAACGTTAGATTGGTTCTGCCTTTGGACCGCAACGGCAAACGTCTTCCCGTTTCGTCCGCGAGAACGATCGTCACTGAAGGAATTTCGAATTGAGACAGGTTAAAATACTGGATGTTATCTAACGTGTAGGTGACGACGTGCTTGTCTTTCTCGTAATAAAAGGGTAGTATTTTTAATATCGGTTTTTTCCCGCTCCCCACGTACGTGGGTTCCACGATATCCGTGTACACGATTATGTTGTGAAACGGGGGTTCCAGGAGTACCTCGACGGAGCTCGTGGCATCCTCATCCCCCGTGAACACGGTACGCGATTCGAAGCCCAAAAGCACGGCCAGGTACTCGGAAAGTCTTAGGGTGGAGGTGCCCTCGGAAAGCCGAATTTTACATTTCTGTTCGGTTCCGTCGAAGCTGAAGCGCGCGCGTTCGCCTACGCGCTGATTAATCGCACTTAGAAGTGCTTGCGGCGTCGCATAATAGCCGGGAGGCAGATGTACTTGCAAAGATCGAGGAATTTTCGTCTTGATCGTGAAAGAAAATTGACGCGCTACGGGGAGAGAGACGCGTAGCGTTTCTTCGTGTCCCTCGACGGGTGTGAGATGTAGCAGCTTGACAAAGGGTTCCGGTACGTGCAACCCTTTCGGTGTTTTCAGAGAGTACACGTTATCCGCGAATTCTAGCGAGGCGTCCAGCTTGTGCGTCTGGAAATACTTGTTGAGTGTGTTCCGTAGGGACGTGGTTTCCGAATTCAGAGTGACGTCGCCGAAAGCGACGGCGGCTGCGGCGTGCTCCAATAAGATGGAGGTGGCTTCGCGTTCGCTCAATTTGGGGGGTTTCACCGCACGACCTGCTTCGCGGGACGCTAGCGAGGCGTCGAGCGCTTGCGCGAGCCGAGGGTCCAATTCCACGGCTTTCACGTCCACGGGTAAGACGAAGTCGTATCGCGATTTATTGTACGCGAAAGAAACGTCGAATTCCGAAAGGGCTTTTCCCAAATCCCTCTCGAGATCCGAGGTGACACGAAAAGTTCTGCTGGCTTCCACCGTGTCCTCGAAAGAAACCTCGATTTTCGCATCTTGCCTTTCGTACCCGATATTTAAAAAATCGTTACTTATGCTGAGATCCATCAGACCGACTTTATACCGATTCGAGAGCTGAAGCGGACTATCGAAAGCTACCGTGAAGGCGTTGAGTTTATTCGAGGGAAACTTATCCATGCTGGCGTTCGAGAGTAGGTGGACGTAGATGTCTGACATCATTTCCCAATCTTGACCACGTCGCTGCTCGGAACCCAACTGTCGTGTTCTTTGTCGTAACCGAACCAGCGAACCAAGGAGAAGCTCTGACCGTTCACTTGCTTCTTTCTCAGCACTTTCGTTACTGGCCAAGGCTGATTGGCGTCTCGGGTTACGACGAGTACCTCCTCCGGGTAGAAAGATCCGTCCACTTCCTTACCCCGGTAATCTTCCAGGTGTACGACGGGAGGAGAGGTGTCTCTCAGGCGGGAGACGGTGAAAATCTGAGGCGACCAACTCCCTTCCGAGCTCTTATGAAAACCTTTTCTATGTAGTAGGACCCTCACTTTATCCCCCAGTTTGAGCTTCTTTTTCACGGAGGGTACGACGGGCTTCCCATTTATCTTATTGAACAGCTCCAATTCGTTTTCGGGCGTGACTTCGGACGGGCTGATGCCCAAAGTCCTGTGTTTGGTGTTGTTGTAGTCGCGCACGATCTTGGGAAGCGCGGAAACGAAGTGGTATTTTCCCGTTACTCTAAAATAACGGAATATTCTGTCGCGTAAAGTGCGTATGACGCGTTCTGCCTGCGACGCTTTGATTACTGGAGAGAAGGTAGAATAGATGTGTACCTTCTTTCGTGAGAGATACTCCTTGACGGTCTTGTTGTAGAATTCCCCGCCTCTGTCGCAAAAGATGCGTGTAGGTACGTTACCTCCCCGAAAAAGTCTTATCATGGCCCTTTTCATTTCGGCGGGGCGCTTCGTCTTTAGTGGGAGGGTGCGCAGAAAGCGGGAGAGGGAATCGATCGCCACGAGAATGTAGCGGTAGCCACCGTTGAATCTCTTGTATTTTGAAAAATCGGCGAGATCCATTTGCCACACGTCGTTGATCTTGAGCGCGATGATGCGTCTCCTATTAAACTTTCTTCTGACCGGATGGTGGAGCGTGTAGGCATCCAGCTTTCTGAGAATGGCGAGAGCCTTCTTTTTGCTCAAGTGATGCGCTTTTCTATAGCGTTCCACACCCCCCAAACCACCCTCTGGTTTCTCATATCCCTCCATAAGTCGTCCACGCAATGGAGGCCTGCTGCTGCTGCTGCTGTTGAGGCTCGCGAGATTTGGGTAGAGAAATCAGACGCAATAGTTTCGAGACTTTGGGGAACCAGGAAGGTTTCTTTCCCGTCTTACGTTGCAACAAATAATTGACGAGTTCGTAAACGGAGGAGTGTCTGATGGGCTTGCCCGACACGGAGACACAACCCTCGCGATCCCAGGAAAGAACCTTCTTTAATTCCGAGACGACCCTTTCCGCTTCCTCTTCGTCCACCTCTGGAGAGAGGAGCGAATAGTCAAAGTCATTTGTAGCGTCGGACGCCTTGTTTTTATTGTCGTAGGGGTCAAATCCGTACTGCTTGAGTATGCGATACAGTGCTTGCAGTATGAGTTTCACTTTGACGTCGTCACTCTCCTTCGAGGAAAGAATGTTTCCGATGGAGGAGGTGGTCACTTCAATTCTCTTGGCCATTGGCGAAAAGGTTCAACACGGCGGAAAGCAGGAGAGGAACCACCGACGAAAGAACGCCCTGTCCTCGCTGCTGAGACAGATAGCGCTTCAAACGTTGCGGATTCTTGTGAATCTTTTTGTAGGCGAGCCGTCGTAAAAAGCGTTTGTGCTTCTTCAAACGCGCGAACGTATCTGGAGCTAGAGCCACCTTTCCGTTCAATACATTGAGGCAAATTTCGGAGAGGTGTTTCATGTCGGACGAGGACGAACGTCTCAAGACGTCGCGACGGCGTGGAGGGGGTAGAGTGGAGAGTACTTTGAGTAAAGTGAGGTGAGGGCGGAGATTCATTCGGAGCGTAGATATATTGACGTTCTCCCGGAAAGATATTGCTACGCAACCTGTGATCCTCGTGCGTATAGTTGTGAAGATCCACGAGTAAATATGCGTGGGGCGACGACATCGCTTGTTTATATGCGTCCAGAAAATACTCCAATCTTTTTCTGCCAAATAGCTGTTGGCCGAAATGTTCCATCTGGTGCACGCTGCGCACGGTGCGCCACAGGATGACGTAACTGGCGTTGTAGGATATTGTTCTAAAATGGCTACTGTCGAAAAAGATGTTTTGAACGAGTAAGAAGATCGACGCGTTGGCGTGGTGAGAACCCCGAATGAAAAGATCGGTCACCTCCTTCAAGGAACCGGCGTCGGTCATGTGATCGTCGACGACGATCAGCGTAGCGCGCGACGTGTCCCACTCTCGCGGTAGCTCCTTGGTAAATTTTACGGAGTCCCCGAATTCGTCCTGCATGCTCGGCGAAGCATATTTCTGCACGTAGAATATTTGTGACGGAGGCTTGTCTACCACGTCGTTGAGGTTCCTCAACACGTTAGCAACGAAAGTAGATTTGCCGCACATAGAGGGGCCGCTTAAGATACAGCGAAAGGGATGACGGAAACGAAAAGGTTCGGGGGAAAACATGTTACGTGCGTACACGTTTCACGAAGAGAAAGAAGAGACTGAGACTCGAAGAGAAATGCATCGCTTTTATTTACACATCCTCGTCGTCGTCCTCTACATCGGAACTGCGTTCCCAATACAGATTGTCCAGGCTAAAGTTGGACTTCTTTTTCGCCAGTCTGTCCGCCGCTAAGATGCGGTCGAGCGTCTTCATCTTGTCCTGACACATTTCTTGACGTGCTTGCAACCATTCCAGGCGGTGGACTTGAAAGGCTTCCTCCACGATGCCGCGTATAAATTCGCGAAGTTCTTCGTTTTTTGTCTTTTCCTTGCGACGACGAGAAACGCAGGAGAATAAACCACACATGGCGTTTTCCACGTATCGGTCAGAATGATGACGCGAGCGCGGTACGCGCTGCCTTTATAGAGATAAACGCGCGCGCGCAAAGAACGGAGAATGAAAGCGAAACTGAAAAGCCACCCGTCGCCGCTAGGAGCGCGCGCGCAGCAGAGAGCCGAAACCGAAAACACCCGCGGCCGGCGCAGAGGGGGCTAGCAGCGCGCATGCGCGGACGGGTGGAGCAGAGGGCGCGCGCGCATCCATAGCGGCCGCTGCGCGTCGCCTCTCTCAGTTTCTCTCGGACCGTCGCGGAAGACGGACGTGCGCTCCGCGCGCTCGCTCACTTTCTGGCTGGATCTCGTAGAGAGCAGACGTATGTTCTCCGCGCTCGCTCAGTTTCTGCCTGGAAGTTGCCGCGGGGGAAAAGGTGAGTGATTTGACGCGCTCCTTTTCTCGTATGTTTGCCGTGTTTAGCGGTGACCGCGCTCGTGTTAAGCCTTTTCTCGCATGTTTAGACTTGTTTTGCGGTGTCCAAGCCTGTTGACGCATGTTTAGCGATGTGTGGTTCCCGCCTTGTGTTAGCTGCGTAGTGTTGAGGTTATGCCCAAGCGCGCTCGTGTTAAGCCTTTTCTCGCATGTTTAGACTTGTTTTGCGGTGAGCAAGCCTGTTGACGCATGTTTAGCGATGTGTGGTTCCCGCCTTGTGTTAGCTGCATAGTGTTGTGGTTAGGCCTAAGCGATCGCCCCCGTGAGCCTTTTTCCCCGATGTGTACTGTTTTCTGTTTAGCAGTAGCGGTTAGACCTTTTCTCTCGCATGCCTAGACTTGTTTAGCAGTGCTGCCATTTTTACCTGCCGCTAGTATCTTGTTCTGTCTTTCTCGTCTAGAGCTATGACGGTGGCGGCATCTGGTGTGATGCCTTGCAACTACGTGGCCACCTGTCGTCGATCTCTGCAACTGCTGGGTGCAAACTACCAACATGGCGGGCGCTGGTCACTCGGGTGTTGCGGAGCGGCTTCTTCGCCGCGGCATCGTTGATTTTCGAATAAATTGTTTCACTCTATCTCTATCTTTTCATTTTATTTTCTACCTATTTTTTTATTTTTTATCAGCTCAACTAGCCCACAACTCACACAGTGGTCTGGACACGTCCTAGATGCACCCCAATTAGTGTAATGACTCCCTGGTGGGTCCTAATTACTGTGGGGGGTCCCAATTAGCTCTAATTGCTCATTAATGGCGTCCAGGCCACTGTGAGAGTTGTGGGCCAGTTGAGCTGATCCCATACTACTCCTGTCCACCACCAGGGACTGCGACTGGTCTTGGGAGCGTTTCGCACATCGCCGGTCGAGAGTCTCTATGTGGAGTGCAACGAGTGGTCATTAGAAAGGCGGAGATTTTACCTTGCCTCCACATATGCACTAAAAGTACGAAGTTATCCACAGCACACAGCTTTCTCTTGTGTTACTCAGACACGCTGCAAACAGTTATTTCTTAACAAACCGTCATGTACACCTCCTTTCAACTTGCGAATCCTTCAGGAAATTGAAACACACAGTTTTTCAGAGTACGATTCTACGCCTGTAGGAACTAGTGGGAGGATTGCTCCTTGGCAAACACCGCCCGAACACAATACATCTTCATTGCAGCACAAGAAACACGAAACCCCCACAGCCGTACTCCTGCAAGAGTTTCTGTCTATAAAAGAAGGTTTTGGGCACCATGTCGAATTTTACACAGATGGTTCCAGAACGGACACCGGCGTCTCACGTGCAATGGTTACAGACACATCTTGTAGATCGCATCCATTGCCAAACACAGCTTCCATTTTCACAGCAGAAGTCTATGGCGTAATCTTGGCACTTAATCATATACTACGACTTTCCATCAGGTCATCAGTTGTGTATACTGATTCACTTAGTTGCCTGCAGGCTATATGTAGCCTGCAGCCACCAAAAAACCTGCTCGTTCTGCGACCAAAACACCTGTCTAGCCGCATAATAAACAGAGGTCATTCCTTGGCACTTTGCTGGGTGCCCAGCCACGTCGGGATACCCGGTAACGAGCTCGCGGACACAGCGGCTACCAACGCACTCTCAGGTGACATAACCCCCTTTGACGTACCAGCACAGGATCTGAGGTCTGCCTTGCGTAGAGCAATTAACTTAAAATGGCAACACGACTGCAACACACAGAAAAAATAATAAATTACATTTGATCAAGTGCAACGTAGGTAAGCCTGAAGGAGTTTTCAAAGAGAGGCTTTATGAAGTAGTCATGTCTCGTTTGCGTATCGGCCACACATTTCTCACACATGGGTTTTTAATTCTCCAGAGGGACCCACCTCAGTGTGTGCACTGTGCTGAGCAGTTGTCTATTCTTCACATTCTCATCAGCTGCCCTCTCCAGGAACATCATCGCCAAACTCATTTTTCTGAGTTCTGCCGGTATAGAATTCCTCTTCACCCAGCCCTTTTGCTAGGCGATGAGCCGCTTGTAAGTTTTAGCAGAGTTTACAAGTTTTTTAGGGACACTGGATACCTAAGAGATATCTGAATTCACATGAATTTTTTATGTATATATCAGTTTTAAATTGATCGTTATCTTTTAACTGGTAAAGAGATCATATATCACAGTATTGGCGCATTATAGCCTTAGTTGCTCATGCGCCATAAAAACCCGAATCATCATCATCATTATTTTTTACACAAATTTCTCTTTATTGGAAGAGATACCATAGAGTCTGGGTAACAGCTAACATTACGAGGCAGCTTCACCGATGGGGGTAACCACCGATGTCATTCTGCCAAAGACCCAATAGGATCTTACATTTCCTTGAACTGCGATAACTGATATGGTGCTTATGTCCCGCTTGGAGAGACCCATTTGAGCAGCTGGTCCGCACTTTCTCTAGACCAAATTCCTTTGAAATTTAACGTAATGCTACTTGCTGATATTGGAGAAGGGTTATGAGCCCCACGTTGGATTTCCCGGAAGACATCTTCTCTTCCGTACTTGGGAGCCTTGTGGCCATGTGCAAGGTCCAAGGCGATGCCTGTACCCACCACTTGGGCATCGAGAATTACAGTCTTGTCGTCTCTCCGTGCAACGATGTCTAGCTTAAGTCTCCCGTCATGGACATCGATGATGGGCTCGATGGTCGTAGCCCAGCCTAGATCTCTAAGTCGACGATCAACAAAGTGTACCACGTTGTCGTGTCTGCGGACCCTCGCGCCATGGGTGCGATGGCAAACTTGTACTATATGCGCCAGCGTTTCTTGGGAACGGCACCCAGCTCTGCAACTTCTTTCTATGGACAGGCCTCTTCCAGAGCGCACCTTGCAGGGCAAAGCATTAATTCTAACTTTAATGGCATCAACGTATTGCCTGCCCTGCATCAGTCGTGTGGCTTCTCCAACCCATGTACGGGCAAACGGAACTGAAGCTGCTTCGTTGAGGGCTTTGCCGTCATTGCTGGCGTAAAGGCGGGAGGCCCAATACTTCTTGGTTTGGTAGGGTGTACGAAGATGCCTCCCTTGAAAAGTGGAAGCTTCTTCTGCTCGACGCAGAAGATCCTGCACAGAAGACGATTTAACTGCTTCCCGCACAGCTGGGTGAGATGACGTAGAAAGCCGTAGAAGCCTTGTTCTTTAATTGACGGGGACATCGATACGGAGGGAGGGGACACCAAGACCTCCCATTTTTGTGGGTGTATAGAAGAATCCTATCGGTGTATCATGTGGTAAGAATAACCACTTCCTTACTGCATTCCGGACGGAGAGATCAAGTTTCTCTAGTAGTTTCAGATTCCATCGTCCTAATGCAAGTCGGTGTTGAATTCTAGGCAGCAGGTAAAAACGAAGAACCATCCTCTGCTGCGGTTTTAAAGGTGCTTTTTGTATTCTTTTCAGACCCTCTACGAGGTCAGTGAACTGTGGTGGAGCACGATCAAAAGGGTCGAACTGTACACCCAAGTACCTCCATACAAATTGAGGACCGGCCGCAGGTACTGGTGTGTTCATGACTGTAAATTTCCTCTGGTCATCCACCTTAATTTTCTTTTCACGTCCTGAGGCAACCAGCGAAACGTAAAGGTCTTGTTTATGTTCACCTGTAGTCCTCGCTCTTGCAAAAACGTTACAACTTTGTCTAATCGATGCTGTAAGCCCGCAGGTGATGAGGCAGCGACGACTAAATCATCGGCAAATGCCATGGTATCCAGAGGCTCCTCACCAATAGGGAATCCGATGCCAGCATCCGTCTCACTCAGCATCTTGTCCAGCACAAGGTTGAATAGTATTGGAGATAAAGGATCTCCCTGTCGAACTCCTATGGTGGGCTGAATAAGGCGGTGACTACCCTGGACGCAAAGCAGCGTAGGAGAATCTTGCAATAAATCCGCGAGGTAGTCAACAAAATCTTGTGCAATTCCTCCTTGACTCGCTCCTTGCAGTATCGCATCCCTGGAGACCCGATCGAATGCCCTGGTTAGGTCAAGGATACCCAAGAAGAGGGATTTCTTCTTAAGGCGAGCCTCTGCGATTGCAGTACGAACCAGGAGAACATTGTCGGCACATCCGTCGAGAGGCAGGAAGGCACGCTGTCTATAGTTAAAGTCCAGGAAGCTCGTCAGACGTTGTGCCAGTATCCGGTGGAATAGTCGTAGAAGAACGGAGGAAATAGTTGTAGGACGAAATTCAGAAGGCTGCTTGGCGTGGGTGGTCTTGGGGATGAAAATAGTTCTTGCGTTACGAAGACTAGTAGGTAGTCTTCCTAGTGTCATAATCATGTTGAGTACCATTCGTAATACTGTGACGGGAACTGCTCGTAGTTGTCGCGCTGGAAAATTGTCGGGTCCTGGAGATGAATTCTTGGGTGGCATGCTATTCTTTATGTCCTGTGCCGTGATAATGTAGAATGGTTTAACTGACACATCTGTGTTAGATGTCGGGAGGACTGGAAGGTCTCTTGAACTTGTGAACGTCTGCTCCCAACTATCCCGGAACGCCCGTTCGTCCTCGACTGCAGCCGGAGCGTAACCATCGAGGACGAGACGGGCGCATTTTGGCTGGTTGCGCCGAAACAGATCCTGGGTTCTCGCATACAGGATTCTCTTCTGGCGGCGTCTGCTTAGGGGAGGCGTCCGTTGTGGTCCTTGGCGGGGGGAAGGCCTATCCGGGGCCGTTGGCAGGACAAACACATCCCTGATGTAATCATTGAAGGAAGCGGTGATATCAGCTCCTGCTAGAAGCTGGTGACCCAGGTCATACAGTCTGGAGGCTTGATAACCTTCAGGAGGATTTCGTGTCACTATTCTCCTAACCTCTGCAAGCAAAGTCTCGTGTCTTGTGGGACCAAACCGTTCTTCAGTTGGTGCAGCAGGTCGTGGGGAAGACTGTAGAGGAGGTTCCATTTCCTCAGGAATCACCAAGAGGGATTCAAGGAGGGCTCTGTAGGAAGCTTGTTTCCGATGCGATTTGATACCTTCCAGTGAACGCTCAGGAAGAACTTCATGCAAAGCCAGATTCATGAATCGAGGAGGCCTTTCCATTCCGAGAAGGCGCACTTCTGCTTGCAGATGATTCTTACTGCCGCATATCACTCGTCTTTGAACAGATTGTATTTCAGAAACATGGTGGGTGCCATACTTGGCCGTGCTTTGTGTCATTTAGCTATTAACTCTTTATTCACCACAAGGGAAATAAATCATTTGCTTTATAAAAAAGCTTAAACAAAAGCATGTCGGGTTGAACCCCGAAACATGTAAAAACAGTGGACAGAACCCAGACCGACGAGGAGGGAGAGGAGAGCCAGGGCTCTCGTTGTCCACCCAAGTTCTCTAAGGAAGGAAACCGCCATACGCTCCGGGATCCCGCGCTCGGTGAAGGTGACTGGTATATGAGAGATGTCCGCCGCATCGGACAGATCCATGATTTTGTCTTGTAGTCCCGGCAAGGCGTATTTCCGAACCTTCTCCTGGGCGAACGCAGAGAGGGACCTGAACTCCCCCTCACCTGGACGTCCATCACAAAGGCAGTAGCGTTCCTACAAAAGAGCAAGTCAGGAATGAATACACTGTCACCAACTTGAATACGAGGCTCCTTGAATACGGTGATCCCCTGCTTTTCTAAAGTCGTCTTAATACTCCGCACCACCCGATCATGCCGCTTAATGCGGGCGGCATGGGTTCTGAATCACGACTGTAGAATATGGGAGTTAGTTTCAGCCAAAAGGCATCCTGCACTACAGCGTGTTTCCTTACGACGTCCCCTAGCGCAGCGAACCCTGGTGGGAAGCGCGTGAATGCGGAGTTTTATAAGATCCACATATTCGTTAGCTGACAGAAAACGGGGGGGGGATGGTAAATCCAAAAGGGGGAAGGCGACCTCTTAGCCTCTCGCAAGCCCTTCCCGTCCGTGGAGTTGATCAAGCGGGACCGCCAATACTCATGTTGGGTCATTTTAGTAGTAAGGTCCCAGCTGCCCCGCTGAAGCGCGCCACCCAATTTTGCGATCTCACGGATGTAGGCGTCTTCTCCCAACAGGGCAGTCAAGACCGGGTCCTCCATTTTCTCCCGGAAAGCAGTCAGGCGGTCCCGTCTGATCCTCGGGATGGCAAGCTGGAAGCAGGGGAGCCGAAGACCCCCAAGCGCAATCGGGGAGTAGAGAAACGCATTAGGGGTATCATGCGGAAGGTGCAGAAACTTCTTCGTGAGCGAGCGGATGCTGCGATCGCACCGCTGAAGAAGTACAAGGTCCAGATCTGCAACAGACCAATCATAGATGACTCGAGGCAAGAGGTGATAAAACAGCATGACCAACTTCTGGTGAGGTTTTAACGGGCATCTCACCAGGTGGTCCAGTTGGGTCTCGACACTGGTGACTTGGGGACTAACTTTGCCGAAGGGATCGATACATACCCCCAGATACTTAAAGGAATCATTTATCGAGATGATGCCAAGAGGATCCTGGCCGACGAGGTATTGGTGGGGAGTGACTTTAACCAACTTCTGCCTGCCTGACGGCTGAAGGGTAAGAGTGAACGATTTAGCAGCGTTAATTTCCAAACCTCGAGCCCCCGTGAACAGAGCAAAGCGATCTAAAAGATCTTGCAGTCCACCCGGGGATTCCGCCACCAACACGACGTCATCAGCAAAGGCTAGAGCAGAAATACGCTGATTACCGACCTCGCTGCCTATTCGTTCGGGTAAGTCTGCTATAAAAGCATCCAAAACCAAATTGAATAAAAGCGGCGAGAGGGGATCCCCCTGGCGAACACCCCGACGAGGTTGAACTGTTTTTGTGCAAGAACCAGCCTCGAGAGTCACCGACCCCTGATCGTAGTAGTTAGAGATATATTCTACGAAAACAGGGTCCGCGCCAACCTGCTCTAAGGCCCCAAGAATGACCGCATAAGGAATACTGTCGAAAGCGCGCTTGAGATCGATGACCCCGAGGGCCAGCCCCCTACATCTACGCCTCGCCGATCGGATAAGATGGCGTAGGAGGAATAAGTTCTCGAAGGTCCCGTCCATGGCCCTAAAGGCCCTCTGAGAGATATGAAGCCTAAGGGAGGAACGCAATTTTAGGTCAAGGATTTTATGAAAGGTCCTCACCAGCATGGATGCTATAGTTATCGGACGAAAATCATTAGGGTTCACGCTAACCGCCTTTTGAGGTAGGAATACCGTCCGTGCCATAGTCAAACTAGGGGGAAGCTTTCGTAACCACAAGAAGAAGTTAAAGAGTGACGCAAGAACGTCCGTACGTAACTTACGCAGATCTGAGGAAGATAACCCATCCATCCCCGGGGAAGACGCCTGACCCCTTAGAGCATTTGCCACTTCCTCCACTGTAACAGGATAAAGACAAAAAGACTGCGTAACAACCTGACGTGGCTCCGAAAAGAGGGCCACCTCCGGCCGCTCCCCCAAGATCTCAGCCCAAAAGTCTACAATCTCCGAGGGAGTACCTCGGTTCTCCTTCTCACCATCAAAGATTTTTGAAGCGAGCTTTCGCTTATTTTTCTGGAATAACCTCTGATATTCCGCATAGCGACGTCTACGGGCCACGCGATTAGAGACAGGGGGGGGGGGAGGTCTAAGAGTAGGGGGGTGCTGAGGGTGACGTGTGTAAGAAACACCCAGGTCATGGACCCATCTGTCCAAGTCAGCCATGCTGACATCACCCTGAAGAGCCCGGGAAATAACCCTCTGGAGCTCCCTAGTGGAGGCCACGTCATAGTTGGATTCACAAAACTCCTTAAGGGATTGTTTGAGCATATCAGGAGTATCAAGGAGGGAAACAGGCGTCGGGAGAGGGGGGGTATCCTCCACCGCCCCAGCTATTTCTGCCAGCTGTTGAGCTAAGTTATCCGTTTCTATATCTGATAGAATCTCACGGTAGGCGGCCGTTTTTCTTTTGTATTTAATCTGTTCGGCCGTCACGCCCGGAAAACAACCGGCCAGCGCGACATAAATATGGGTAGGGGGATCAGTTTGCATCAGATCATACTCCTTAGTGGCCAAAAGAACAAGCTCTTCCCTGGACCAGATATGATTATGACGGCGGAGGTCCACCCGTGCATCAGCAAGGTCTGGAGCGCACTTTTTTAAGTGCAAGGTAAGCCCCCCTTTTTTATACACATTGCCACATCGTGGGCAACCCTCCATGACCACGGGACCTGTCGCCTGACAGGCTCAAAACTACCAAATTCTAAGGAAATGCCCGTGGGAAAGAAAATTTAAAGAGGGACCTAAGCTCACAACAGACAAGTGTGAACAGAGCACCAAGGTCAGACTAATACAAAAATATCATATCATGTACGGGAGAAAAGGGGGAAGGTGAACGAACTGTCACTAAAAACCCCACACTACAAAGACAATCAATACACTAATACAATAAATACACTGTAAGGAGGCAGTCAGGTGGGACAAAGAACAACGGGAAAATAGAGGTGCGTTACCCACCTGTATAAGTACAAGAGCCCGATTAGTCCCCTTGGGGGAAAGATTCCACCAGACTGCGAATGTCCTCTGGTGCCGCACGCTTTTAAAGGGGACAGGGGACGCTCTTATTGGCTGGAGGGTCGGAAGATATGCAAAAGAGCTAGCTCTGAGCGCCACCTGGCGACACGCAAGGTAATTGGCTAGAAGAGGGTGGTGTATGCAAATGTTGATTCCAGAAGCACATCACAGGAGCACTAAGGCGCCGCCTCGCGGGAGCTGGCAAAATTAAGGGCGGGCAGAGCTATAGTCTTAGCCTGACACACAATTTAACACTGATCAAAGATCGGGCACCGCAGAACTCCCTTAGGCACAACGTATATAAAAAAAAAAAAAAAACGACGGGGGTTTGCAGTTATATCCGGCTGTACTCCACTGGACAGTCCTGCACTCCACAGCAGCCGCCCGCAGCTTCCACGATGAGTCAGGTTCAAAGCCCCAAGATGATCAGGCACGCCACTGGTAGTCCAGATTGAAGAAGTCCACGCACCGTCAGCCACACCACGCCACCTGTATAAGTACAAGAGCCCGATTAGTCCCCTTGGGGGAAATATTCCCACCAGACTGCCAACAGATTATTATTACAGAAAGCAGATTATTCTTACTGCCGCCTATCACTCGTCTTTGAACGGATTGTATTTCAGAAACATGGTGGGTGAAACACTTGGCCGTGCTTTGTGTCATGTAGCTACCGAAAGCAGATTATTCTTACTGCCGCCTATCGCTCGTCTTTGAACGGATTGCATTTCAAAAACATGGTGGGTGTCATACTTGGCCGTGCTTTGTGTGATTTAACTACCGAAAGCAGATTATTCTTACTGCCGCCTATAGGGCTGTTGCAGTGAAGTTTGCACAGCGCCATTCCGGGCCCAAACGGCGGCGGATCACAACAGTAAGGAGTTCCATCAGTGGGTTTTGTATGGTGTGTCAAACGGTATGGTGCTAAGGAAGCTACGAAACCTGTAGGAAATCAACAGAAAAAGCGGTGCTTCTTGAAAAGCGCGAACAACTCGAAACCGTGTACTTGAAAGTGCCGCGTCGTCTGCTAAACTGGGGAGTGTTGCATGATTTGGGGCGCTGATGTTGCTGCTCACACGCGCCACCTCGCCCAGAGCAACAGGCCCATCACTCGTCTTTGAACGGATTGCATTTGAAAAACATGGTGGGTGTCACACAGGATGGGTGTAATGTACTCTCTTAATACAGGAAGAGATACCTCTCTACTAATACATTGCTACACTACTTAATACAATGGTAGCTGCAATATTCCCGCTAAGGGGGTCCCAGCCCCTCCATCACCCGTGGTGTTGCCACAGCCGCCATCCGACCGAACACTTTGTAGATGTGTGCGCTGCCCTGTAGTCAGAAGATTGCCAGGAAAACGATATCCTTTTTGGAGAGACCCATGAACATTAGCTGATCAGCGCTTTCCTTTGCCCATATTCCTTAAAAGGACATTGTAACACTCGATACAGTTGTAGAAGTTGCTGTCAGATTGTTCCTTTCCGCGATTTGCTCAATAATGTGTTCTCGGTTATATTTAAGCACTTTATGCGGATGTGCTAAGGCTGTTGGGATGCCCGTGCCCACTATTTGGGCATCTAGCAAAACCGCTTCCTCTCCCTTCACAGGGACATTGTCCGGTTTAAGGATGCCTTCTGGAACACAAAATCTTTGTTCTTGGGTGACACTCCATCCGCACTCTGTTAGTCTTGGCCACATGGCGACATACGTTATCGTGTCTCTTCACTCTTGCTGAGTGAGTTCTATGACACACCTGTTCGACGTGTGCCAAAGTTTTTTCCGATGAGCATCCCGCGCGGCAGGTCTTCTCTCCTTAATATCCTCTATCGGACCTCGCTCGACAGGGAAGAGCATTGATGCGGATTTTAACCGCGTCAATGAATTGGTGTCCAGGCATAGCTCTTGTGCCTTCCGGTACCCATCTATGGGCGCTCGGAACTAACGATGAATCCTTCAACGCTCTCTCGTCATTGCTAGCCTGAAGGAGAGAGGCCCAGTACTTATTCGCTGCGCGAGTTGTCCTTAGAAATTTTCGGTTGATGGTTGAGGTAGCTGTTGCCTTAGATAAAATGTCGTTTAACGTAAACTGTCTGGACAGCCTCCCTAACCACAGGATTAGAGGACTCCGCAAGCCGTTGAATTTTTGACAGTTGAAGAATAGGGATAGGGATAGTAGTAGTGAAAGCGGGAACTCCTAGGCCCCCATCGGACACTGGGGCGTGGAAAAATCCCAGCGGCGTATCATGGGGTAATCTCAGCCACGAATGGCACTACGCACATCGATGTCCAGACGGCGAAGGGTCTTCACTGCGAACCTTCCCAGCACCAGCTTATGGTACACTCGCGGTATCAAATAATACCGCAGCAGGACTAGGCGCTGTTGTGGCTTTAATGGTGCTGCCTTGATTTTAAGAAGCCCTTCTCTGATCTCCTGTAGGGGTGGCATTCTTCTGAGCTCAGGGTCCATGGACACCCCCAGATACCTGAATACAAATGTTGGACCTCCTGCCGGCATTATTTCACCCTCTACCTTGAACGTCTTTGTTGTGTCCACAATAATCTTCTTCTCCTTTCCCGAAGGCAGGAGGGATATCGTAAACGATCTCTGTGAGTTGATGGATAGCCCGCATTTTGCCAGGTAGTGATAAACTTCTTCTAATCGATGTTGCAGACCAGCCGGTGTGGAGGGAGCCATGACGAGGTAATCGGCAAAGGCCATGGCATCGAGGCTACGTGCCCCGATGCGAAAGCCAATGCTGGGGTCCATCCTCTTGAGCAGGCCATTAATAACTAAATTAAATAGAATGGGGGAGAGCGGGTCTCCCTGCCGTACTCCAGTGATGGGCCTCACCAGCCTCTCCGCACCGCCATCAGTCAGGAGCGTTGGGGCATCCCCGTAGTGGTCGTCCAGGTACTCCAGGAAGATATCAGATAATCTGTTAGAAGCAGACGAGGAAGTACTTGGACCCGGCTGGGGAATATTTGATGAGTGTGGTTGAGCGGCCTCTGGAAGTACATGCTTCTTTAATGAGGCGTAAATACGTAGACCTTTTTTCGTTGTGAAGGTAGCGCCACAGGTGCAGACAGGCGCAACAAGCTCATCCACGCAGAGTCGGTCAAGGACCGAAGAACCCTCTTCACGGGAGTTGGCACTGGGAGCCGGCACCACTCGGCGTCGGCTTCCTCTTTCTTCGTTTATCAAACTTGTACCCAGTGGATTTTCGTCTTGATAGGGTTGGCAGCCCCATCGGGACAGGGGGTATGCAAGAGCTCCGTCAGTTCCCTGCCCCGCCGAAGCGGTACCAGGGGTAACAGGTAGCACCACGAGAAGGTGGAGTTGACCATTTCCGCGTGAGAGGCTATGTATTGCGCATCACACGGCTTGCAGCAGGGAGATCCTATAACCACTACCGTCAGCACGAGCCGATAGCGCCCAATTCACTGGGTAACAGATCGCCACAACGCGATCCCGCTAAGGCCGACAGGCACCTCGGGGCCCTTCCTTATTCCTCCACACCAGCCTCCTAGTCGCTGGATAACAGGGTGAAGCCACACGCCCCCAGCCCTTGGTGAGAGGTTACGGAAAGAGAGTCATAGTTACTCCTGCCCTTTACGCTTTCTAATTTCGAAAGCAGATTATTCTTACTGCCGCTTATCACTCGTCTTTGAACAGATTGCATTTCAAAAACATGGTGGGTGTCATACTTGGCCGTGCTTTCTGCTATTTAGCTACCGAAAGCAGATTATTGTTACTGCCGCCTATCACTCGTCTTTGAACGGATTGTATGTCAGAAACATGGTGGGTGTCATACTTGGCCGTGCTTTGTGCCATTTAGCTACCGAAAGCAGATTATTCTTACTGCCGCCTATCACTCGTCTTCGAACGGATTGTATTTCAGAAACATGGTGGGTGTCACGCTTGGCCGTGCTTTGCGTCATTTAGCTACCGAGAGCAGACTATTCTTACTACCGCCTATCACTTGTCTTTGCACGCATTGAATTTCAGAAACATGGTGGGTGTCATACTTGGCCGTGCTTTGTGTCATGTAGCTACCGAAAGCCAGATTATCCTTACTGCCGCTTTTCACTCGTCTTTCAACAGATTGCATTTCAAAAACATGGTGGGTGTCATACTTGGCCGTGCTTTGTGCTATTTAGCTACCGAAAGCAGATAATTGTTACTGCCGCCTATCACTCGTCTTTGAACGGATTGTATTTCAGAAACATGGTGGGTGTCATACTTGGCCGTGCTTTGTGCCATTTAGCTATTGAGAACGTTTATTCACCCGAAAAAAAACGGGGTATACACACATTCCTCCCTGAGATGGCAGGGAGTCACCATTACAGGCATTCACCGAGTCCGCAGTTATGCAGGACACAATACATTAGCTTGGCGCGTGGTCGCGGCCGCACTTGCAGTCGCGCTTTTGAAGGCGCGCCATGCGTAGACCGTCCCTTCAATGGTCTTCACAGAGGACAACTTCATGTGCCGGAGACCGAGGCCCAGATGCTTGAGGGCCACCAGTGACTCCGAGGCCCAGACGCCCAGGAAATTGAGGGCTGCGGATGTAAACATCACCGGTGTCCAGGGCTCAGCCGAAGCTCGAAGAAGTTCGGCAATTTTCGGGGAATCGTAGACGGCGGCCTTGGACCGGTGCAGGGAATTGAGGCTACGTCCGCAACCCACCACCTGGACATCGATGACCCAGATGGCTCCCGGACGAGAGATCACTATGTCCGGTTTCCGGAGTCCGGCGGAGGTGTGAAGATGTCGCTCCCTTTGTACATGCCACCCCTTGGCACGCAGGGAAGTGGACAGATGCTTCGCTACGTTGTCGTGTCCCCTATGTCTGGCGGCGTTGGTAATCGGGCAGTGTTGGACAGCATGGGGGAGAGTCTCGGATGCCCGGCATCCGAGACGGCACTGGTGATCCTGGTCCGGGCAGCCCCTGGACATCCGGGCTCTCGTGGGAACGGCATTGATCCGGACCTTGATAGAGTCAATGTAGTCGCGGCCGGTCATCAGAGTCGTTCCATCAGCACCCAGGAGTGTGTGGAAGGAACCGCAGGTGCGTCTCGAAGCCCTTGCCCGTCGATGGAGGCGTAGAGTGACCGGGCCCAATAGGTCCGGACTTGCTGCGCGGTAGCAAGGAGGCGCTCGTTCAATGTTGAGGCTCGGCGGGCCCAGGCCAGCTCGTTCCGAATAGGTGGTAGAGAGCACGCCTCTCTGGCGGCCGCCCAAGGAGACACAGACATACGCTGTAGCCGGGCAAGGCGAAGTCTAGGGATCTGCGTAGATAAGGCGGGAACTCCAAGTCCGCCGTCCCGGTGGGAGGCATGAAAGAATGCCACTGGGGACGTCCAGGGGAAGTCGCAGCCAGCATCGGACCGCAGCTCTGACCAAAGTGTCCAGCTCCCGGAGTAGTGGAAGACGCGCTCCCCCCAGGACCAATCGATGAAGGAGCCGTGGCAGTACATGGCACCGCAGGATGCCGAGCTGTTGTTGCGGCTTAAGCGGTGCGCTCCGAAGCTTACTCAAGTATAACCGGACCTCGTCTGCAGGAGATGGCGGTCGGAGACCGAAAGAGCTGAAAGCGACGCCCAAGTACACCCACTCAGCAGCAGAAGTGGAGGCAGGTAATGGGCCCCTGAGAGGTAGAAGGTGGAGGGGCGCACCACATTTTTCTTCTGTTTTCCGGCCGCGAGGATGGACAAGGTCCTTCATTTGGTCACATTAAAGGCGAGTCCCCGAGGACCCAGGAAGTCGATGGCCAGGTTTAGTAGGTGTTGGAGGCCCGCAGGTGTCGAAGCCAGCAGGACCAGATCGTCGGCGAAGGCAACGGCATTCACAGTGGCGGAGCCGACGGCTACACCAATGTGAACTGGCAGCGACGAGAGCAGGCCGTCCAGGACGAAGTTAAATAAGGCGGGACTCAAGGGGTCCCCTTGCCGGACACCCCGTGTTGAGGAGATCTTCCGAGAGAAGCCGCCGATGCTAATTGACACGGTAGAGGTAGCGTAGACCCTCGGAATGTGTTCCAGCAAAAAGTCCGGGACACCACTCCGGCGAGCTGCCGCCATAACTGCGCCGAAGGACACCGTGTCAAAGGCCTTCTTGAGGTCAAGTGTGGCCATGTAGAGTGGTTTGCATCGACGGCGGGTCTCCTTGATGATCGTCTCCAGCATAACGATACTCTCAGCGCAGCCGTCAGCTGCGATAAACGCCCGCTGTTGTTCCGAGAAGGGGCACTCGCTGCGAAGACGGGTGGCCAGAACCCGATGGAGGAGCCGTAGCAGCACCGACGAAATGGCAATGGGTCTGAATTCGCCGGGGAGGGTAGGAGCTGCAACCTTCGGGATGAAGGCTGTCCTCGACTCACGGAGACGAGCCGGAAGTTGGTTCACCAAAAGCAGAAGATTGCACACGATCGCCAAGATGGAAGCAGGCACCGACCTCAGGCCGAGACAGGAAACCCCGTCGGGGCCAGCGGCCGTGTCGTGCGCTGGTAGGGCTGCTAAAACCTCCTCCGGGGTGACCGGTACCACCAGGTCAGGAACGGGATCGCGGCAACCACGCTCAGGAGGCTCCTGCCAATCGGGGACACCAGGGGCGATGACGGCAGACCAGAAGTCCAGAAATTCCACGGGGTCGCCAGGGAACGAGGCTGCCGGGCTATCCAGGATCATACGCGCGCAACTCGACCTGGACTTCTTGTAGAGGTCCTGGCATTTGGCATACTCGGCCCGGCGTCGATGGCGACGGGAGGATGACTGAGCAGGAGCTGGTCTCGCAGGCCCCGTAGGTCGAATCTGCTGAGGGGGAAGAAGGTCGTCCAGAAACAGGGCCAGTTGCGTGGTGAAGTCAGTCCCGGCAATAGCAGCTCTGGTGAGACGCATAAGCGCCGCCTGACGAGGCCCCCTCTCCAGGTCCTCCAGGGTCACAAGAAGATATTCCTTGATCTTCTCAGCCGGTGGCACCGGCACTTGGTACAGCGGCAACGAGTCAGGACTAAACGGAGCATTTCGGTCAGCTTGGGCGCAGGGAAGGGCATCAGGCGACACGGTCGAGTCAACCGGTCGGGCAGGCTCGTGCGCGTCCGTCTCCGGTTTGACGACGAGGGACCCGCCCCCAGACACACCAGGACTGAGGCGGTCGGGGCCCAAAGAACCACCAGAAGGGGCTGAAGACGCAGGTGGTGAAGATGGAGGAGTCGAGGAAGGCAGGGGGTGGTTGGCTCGTAGACGGAGATGCTGAGTGGCAGCCCGCACACGATCCTTGTGGCCGGAGGTGCGGCGGATCCCCTTGATACCCTCAAGGGTTCTCTCCGGAAACGCCCGGACAGGGCTACGTTCATAAACCGCACACCACCTCCAAGCATAAACTCCGCCTCCTTGAACGCTAGCATCTGCCTCTCCTCTTCACTCCACCGTCGCCGGGCTCGGTTCACGTTCACAGCAGCATCCGCCTCCCGGGGATGGGCACGGCGCATGTGAGGGCCCAAACCATTGGCAGTGGTGAAGGCTCGGAGACAGCCCTCCACCTGGCACATGTGGGCACCGTCGCCGGCGGGGGGATTAGGCCGCAGCGGGACCTCAGCGACACCACCCGGAGAAGATGCAGGTATCACAAAGTCGTCGCCAGGATGACGCCAGTTATGATGTGCCCGCAAGCCGGGGATTGATCGGAACTGCGGACCACAGAGACGGCAGGTAATGACAGCGCCAGAAACTTCTGATCCAGCCTGACTTGGGCTGGTAGCGGAACGGGCATCCTCGGGAGCAGAAGTGGCAGCTTGGCCGTCATGCCCTCCAGGATCAGCGGCAGAAGAAACAGGAACAGGATCCGCTGCAGGAACAGTAACAGTAACAGAAGCAGGAACAGAAATGTCTCCAGCGACACGAACTGGAACAGGCGCCACGAGACCATCGTGGGCCAAACGCTGATGCTGACGGAGGCCACGCACAGTCCTGAAGGATCTCCCACAGGAACAGGAGACCATCTTGACCGGTGAACACTGCTGGGCTACTGGACCTCAATCGCAGCGGCGGCGAGGCGCAAAAACAGCTTTACACAACTAGCCAGTAGCAGGGGGCGCTGACTAGCAGGCAACACAGCGCCGGAAACTTCACCACCTTCTTCACCTTAGACCGGATTTAGCCACCTGCTCGATCAACCAAAGAGGAATCACATCGAAGCAGGGCCCAGGGGAGACCACGTGGAGGTACCGGTAAGGATTTTCCTCCCCCAGAAAGCAGATTATTCTTACTGCCGCCTATCACTCGTCTTCGAACGGGATGTATTTCAGAAACATGGTGGGTGTCATACTTGGCCGTGCTTCGTGACATTTAGCTACTGAATGCAGATTATTCTTACTGCCGCCTATCACTCGTCTTTGAACAGATTGCATTTCAAGAACATGGTGGGTGTCATACTTGGCCGTGCTTTGTGACATTTAGCTACCGAATGCAGATGATTCGTACTGCCGCCTATCACTCGTCTTTGAACGGATTGCATTTCAAAAACATGGTGGGTGTCATACTTGGCCGTGCTTTGTGTGATTTAGCTACCGAAAGTAGATTATTCTTACTGCCGCCGATCACTCGTCCTTGAACAGATTGCATTTCGAAAACATGGTGGATGTCATACTTGGCCGTTCTTTGTGTCATTCAGCTATCGAAAGGAGATTATTCTTACTGCCGCCTATCACTCGTCTTTGAACAGATTGCATTTCAAAAACATGGTGGGTGCACCCTTGACCGTGCTTTGTGTCATTTACCTACCGAAAGCAAATTATTCTTACTGCCGCCTATCACTCGTCTTTGAACGGATTGTATTCCAAAAACGTGGTGGGTGTCACACTTGGCCGTGCTTTGTGTCATTTACCTACCGAAAGCAAATTATTCTTACTGCCGCCTATCACTCGTCTTTGAACGAATTGCATTTCAAAAACATGGTGGGTGTCATACTTGACCGTGCTTTGTGTCATTTACCTACCGAAAGGAAATTATTCTTACTGCCGCCTATCACTCGTCTTTGAACGGATTGCATTTCAAAAACGTGGTGGGTGTCACACTTGGCCGTGCTTTATGTCATTTACCTACCGAAAGCAAATTATTCTTACTGCCGCCTATCACTCGTCTTTGAACGGATTTCATTTCAAAAACATGGTGGGTGAGTAGTGGTATATATAAGATCTTATAACAATGGGCCGCTCAGGTTACATGCGATACGCACACGCACGATAAGATATATCAGAAAACAATGGAAATCATGTATCGATAGTGTGAACAATGGGTTCCCAGGTTTCAATAACATGCGCCGCCAGGATAAGGTAACGGTTAACTCGGGTAAACAATGGGAACTCACGTGTCGATAGTGTTTGATGGGCACCTGGATGCACGTTTAATGACATTTAATAACACGCAATGACATGTAATAACGCACAATGACATGTAATAACACGCAAATGACATGTAATAACACACAAATGACATTTAATAACAGGCAATAACATCTGATGACATTTAATAGTATTTTTTCCGATCGGGTTGACGTCAGTCCGTCACCTAGTTTGGTTGCCACGTCAGAGCGCCAGGTAGTTTCGGTTCCCACCAAGCGCCCTCTAGTTTTCAAGCTTTGCCCGTCTGTAGTTTCGGTTTCGGTTTTAAATGAATGGACGCCAAGCTTGGTTGCTCCACGTGTAGTTCTGGTTTCAGTTTCGAATTCCTAGGTGTTGCCAGATGCCCTCTGGTTTCAAGCTATTGACCGACTGTAATTTCGGTTTCAAACCGCAGCACGCTAGTTTCGCTGTGACAACGTCAGCACATTTTCTGGCGATATAAATTAAGCGTACGCGTAGAAATTTCATCAGAAAAAGAGAAGAAAAACATGGCTGACCAGTTCTATGTGAACCTGCCCTCAAATGCATCTTTGGATGTGTTTCCCGACAACACAATGAGCAAGTTCCGAGTAAAGCTAGCCCATCCACAGACGTTGAAGGGTAGGTGGGAGGCCGCTTTAACAGAAATCAACATCCCTTTTGCGATTAAAAATGTAACTGACACAGTCAATAGTATATCGGAAACGACATTCCTTGGTTCTACGATTGAAGCAACAGAAAAGGTCAAGTTCAACGCTAATGAAAACATTCTCTTGTCTTTGAGACAATTTTTAGCAAAACATTTGCAGCATAAGACAAGAATTATACGTGGTAGCGGTCATTATGAGATACAACTTCCTCTGAACTATGGTTTGGAAATTAGCGCAACTCTTGCCGCTAAGCTTGGCATGGCTGAAAAGATAATCGGCTGTGGAGAGTTGGACAGAGGGTCACCCGTGAAGCTACTCAAATACCAGGTGGATACGGAAGAAACGATTAACATAGTTACCTATCGTTCACGAACGGTAAAGTATGAAGTTGCAGAAGGCTACTACGAATCGGGGAAGGACCTCGTTAATTCCATTAACCAGGCCTATCGAACAAAACTTCATTTGTCTCAAGATGCTCGTCTCCTCGTATGTAACCCATACAACGGAATTTGTCACCTGGAACGCATGAACGATGGCTATGTGACCTTTCATCCTTATTTGGCTTTGATGTTGGGCTTCGGAAAGAGGACAACTTTCTCAAGTTATGCAGTCGCCGAACGAGACGTTTGTCTATTCCCTGCTCAAAACTATATTTTCATATACTGCGATGTCATCGAGAACGAATTTGTGGGTGACGTGACAGCACCACTTCTTCGATCGATACCATTCGGAGTCCAGGGTAGGAATGATGTGATGTCTTATTTATTCACAAATCTGTGTGAAATTTATTCTGTACTATAAATATGTATCTGCGAAGGAATTGACAACCATTCAAATCGAGTTGGCAAACGAGATAGGTGATTTCATTCCATTCATTTCTGGCTCTGGACGTGTCGGGTTGACGATCCACCTACGTAAATGTATATAACAAACCCACCATGTTGCATAGCACATTTTGGTGCAGGAAAGCGAGAGCATCTACCACACTATACTGCTCCCGAGCTTTATCAGATTGGAGGAGGCATATTTGGTGACGTATTGAGGGGTTTCTTGCCCATACTGACCAAGAAGGTAGCGCCATACGTTGGAAGAAAGCTCCTTGATACTGGAAGACATATAGCCGAGGAAGTCCAGCAAGGAGCATCATTTCGAGAAGCCGTCAAGAAAGGAGTAGACCGCACAGTGCATAAAACTCGTGACGAGTTACTTCAGAGACTCACAGGGAAAGGAAGAAAACGCAAGGCCGTTAAAAAAGCTCGACCTGCGGAGAAGCGGAGGAAATCTGACTTCTTTACTTGACAGAAAAAAAAAGTCTATTGCAGTAGTGCATAAAGATTCCTGTCTGTGTACTACAAACCAGCTGGAACACTTCTCTCTTCCACCTACAAATTTTGCTTTGGAGAAGTCTGAATACGTCGAGTTTTTCCCAGTATCTGCTCCGACATCAAGCGGAGTGATCGAGTACAATGTTCCGGGACTCGGTGGGGGCTTCTTTGATCTTCAATCCAGCTTTTTGCATATTCAGTGCAAGATCATTCGAAAGAATGGAGATCCAGCGGTAACTACAACAAGCACTTCAACAACACCTGATGCAGTCATACCTGTCCAAGCGTTTGGTTCATCGTTGTTTCAACACGTACATATCTACCTGAATTCAACCTTGGTTTCGAGTTTCGAACATTATGGCTACCGTTCCTACTTGGACATCATTACGAATGCCAACAATGTAACTCAGACACACACCCTTTCAGCAATGTTATACGAGCCAGACCCTTTAGGCACGAGTGAGGTATATGCTCCCACATCTGATTCAAAAGGAGTTTTCGCTCGTTACAAGCGAACCAAAGGATCGGCACTGTGTGACATGTACAGCCCAATCTTCAGCGACATATGTCAACAACAGAAGCTCATTCTTAACGGAACCGACATTCGAGTTGTGCTACGTCAAGCGTCGGATGATTTTCGTCTCTTGCAAGCTGATGGTGCAACAGAAAAGCACACTGTGGAATTTTCACGTATCGTGCTCTATCTCCGACGTGTTCAGTTATCGCCGAGTATACTTGTTGGTATAGAACAAAGACTTCAAACAACACCTGCAGTATACCTTCTCCGAGGACTGGAAATTAAGTACAGAACCATCGCCCCTAACCAATCTCAGGTGATATTTGACGACTTGTACAGCGAGCGAGTTCCCTCCAAGTTAACAGTATTGATGGTCAGGAGCGATGCCTACCAAGGTAGCAGACCACGAAACCCATTCAAGCTTGAGAACTTCAAACTAAAACGAGCACTACTGGACGTTGGTGGACAACAGTACACGGATGAGTTCGACTTCCAACGAGACATCTATTCCAAAGCCTATATACACCTGCTTCACAAACTAAAACGCAAGGATATACCAATAGCTCCAGCTGCGTATGCAAAAGAGACATTTATGCTTTATTACCATCTGACTCCAGATGCAGAAGTGAATGCTCTTTGTCCTGTTGTTCAAGCCAACGTTCGTCTGACCCTAACGTTTGCTGCCAATCTAACAGAAGCAGTTACGGTGTTGTTTGTATCCGAAACACCACGTGTGCTAGAAATCAACAAAGACAGACGTGTGAAATTTGTCTGAAAAATAAACATGGAGGAGTGGCAGTTCTATGCAGCGTTCAGTAGCCACTACTGCACCAGAGAACTGTTTCGGGGAACCTTTGCATGCAATGAAATCGCAAGACAGGAAGCCATACCCGGGATTTATGTGATTAACACAGCTCCAAGGAGCAGTAACGGTGAACACTGGACCATGACTTATGTTTCCGGTGACAATGTGGTTACGTATTTTGATAGTTACGGCATTCAGCCCGTCTACAAAGAATTCTACCAATTCATTCATCCTACCAGGTCATTTTACTATAACAAGAAAAGACTTCAGGGCTATGGATCAGCTACATGTAGCCTCTACTGCCTGTATGTAGGCAGCATGCTCGCTTGTGGATTCTCGCTCCGAGAGTGCACTCAGAGATTTTCGTCAACGAACTTCACACTGAACGACAAGCTGGTACCCGTCCTTGTACGGAAGCAATTCCCAAGAAAGACAGACAACATGTCATGTTGCAGTGTACTTTGACACAATAAAATTGTATTTATTTCCATGTCGTTACAGGCACAATCTTATATATATATATATAAAAAACAGCATTACAACAACAACAGCCAGGTAGGGCAACATATGCATAAAAACTGTCTACATCTTTCCATTGGATGCGTACCCAATGGGTAACGTGTGGATACCATCCTCACAAATGAAACGCTTTGTGTCTAGGGGATTTAAAGCTACTTTCGTCACACATACACTTTTATTTATATTTTCCTTGCGCACAATGAGGTTCTGACAAACTTTGTACACTTTACCAAGCTTAAGAGAGTCTATGTACATTGAATAATGCAACTTCTGGGCTTCACATTGTTTCACCCCCTTAGCACGATTGTATCGTCTTTTACTATGGAGGTCTAGTGCATAGAGCTTTGGTTTCAGGCAACAGAACCCTAGGATGTGGTCGTGGGGCATTTCGTTCTTAAATTTTCCTAGCACCATCTTGTTTTTCGTAGAATACATCGAGTCATCACAAGAATGACCAGATGTATCAAGGTGGGTATCGGCGAGCTCCGCAAGGGCCTTCTCATCGCTCAGCATCACGATATAAGAATCTGTGTCCATATACAAGAGCCTTGTGTCCGGGGCTACCCGAAGCAAGTTGTTATAATAAAAGTCATACATCATGACTTTAGACAGCTCGAGAATAGTGAACCCCAGGTACAGAGGCTGTCGCATACGGACTATCGATTGAGCGAACTGAAACAAGACTACGTTAGAGCTTAGAGCCCTGAATTGTTTGAGGTTCGGTTTACGCAAGAATCTCAACACTTGCTCCTCGGAAGTTGCTAAGCGACAGTCGACAAACTTTCGTACATTCATACATGTTTTCCCATATACGGAGTTAATTAAACACTTGTACAGGTTACGTTCGAAGGTATTGGTTGCCTGCTTGCGTAGTTCATGATGGAAGTCAACATAGGATCGCAGGAATGGTTTTGTTTGAACCTGAGCACCCGGTGAATTTTCTCGAGCCGAAGACCCAACTGTAGGTACAACTTTAGACTGCGATAATGAAGAAAATACTTCTTCTTGTCAAGCAGTGTAAGGAGTAATTTCGGTTCTATATCATGCTGTGGGAGGTTAAATTTTTTCATCAGGTCTTTCTGATAATCCGAAAGCAACTCATACGGGACGCTCATTTTTTCGGGCGCGAGCGGTAAATCTTTATGTCGTTCGTGGAGCTCTTGTACGTAGGCCAGGTCTACCTCTAAAAAATAACCAACGTGTGCATAATCTGCAACAAGGGTTACATCTAAACCTGCAACCTCTTCGGGTGACAGCCATTCAAAGTCTCCCGGCGTCGGGAACTTGGCGCCCCCATCGCCCGGCAGCAGCCGCAGTAGCCCCCTCCTGCACCAACGGTTGGGTCGCCGCAGGAGGGAGACCCCCACGTATAGCTGTGCGTGGCTTTCCCGTGTCTGGGGAAAGGGGGATCCTGGCGGTTGAGTGGACCCGGAGGTTGTTTAGGACCCTTCGGGGCCCTCTCCGGGGAAGCAACACACCGCTTTGGCCCCTGCTTCCCATAGTCGGGTGGTCCTGGAAGACCCGGCCAGGATTATTCAGCTAGTCGCCATCTCCCCCTTCATTACTTTTTCTTTCTCCACTCCTTCACTATCTTCCTTTTCCTCCCTTCACCTTCTTTGGCGGCAAGGGTCAACCTTGGGCAGTCCTTTCACTCTCCAGAAGCTGCACTAGGGTATAGTGCAGAGGCAGGCGTTAGCGTGTGGGACACGTTCCCTTGTTGGGCTCCATGGTGGGCAACGCACCACTGCACTGAACCACAACATTTCTTTTATGGATTCTTCAAACTCAAAAAAACATGATCGGTACCGAAAGCGGCACCGCACCGATGTACTAGCAACACAATCACTGGACCTCACACCAGAACCATGGTTTGCAAAGGTCCTGATCATCCATGGAGAAAACGAGTCTAAGCCCCTGAGCAAAGTATCACCATTTGCGATCGCGAAGGAACTGGAAAAAGCCATAGGGAAGTCCTATTCCGCGAAAAAGTTGACTACAGGAGACTTGCAGATCGATGTCCAGACACGACAGCAAAGCTCGACTCTGCTTTCCCTGAACAGAATTGCTGACGTACCTGTTACAGTTTCGAGGCATCGTACGCTGAACATAGTGAAGGGCGTGATATCTGAGCATGAACTTCTTGATTGTTCAGATGCTGAAATCGAAGAGGGTCTAAGGGATGAAGGTGTTGTGACAGCGCGGCGAATAACTATGCGTCGAGACGGTAAGGAGATTGCCACTAAACACATTGTCCTTTCATTTCAATTACATAAGCTTCCCACTACCATTAAAGCAGGGTACATCAACTGTCACGTCCGGCCATATATCCCAAATCCGCGGAGGTGCTTTAAGTGCCAACGTTTTGGCCACGGCTCGCAGGTCTGTCGTGGACACGCCACCTGCCCGAAATGCGCAGGCACGGATCACGCCTGTGAGAAGGATGTCAGATGTGCAAACTGTAAAGGTAATCATCCTGTCTACTCTCGCTCCTGTCCACGGTGGAAGGAAGAGAAAGACATACTGAAGGTCAAAGTGACACAGAATCTTTCGTACAGAGATGCAAAAGCGCAGGTTGAGTTTTCAAAAAAGGGAACCTTCTCCGAAGTGGTGCGCAGGGGGGTAGCACCACTGAGGAAATCTGTAGAGACCCAGACTACTGGGTCTCTACCCAATACTCCCCAACAAAATGGAAAGGACACCGGCGTGTCCCTTCCTGTTTCTGGGTCTCCTCCGGAGACAGCCACAACTTCTACTGGAGTTGATGGCACTGCCTCCATCTGGGATGGGGTCACACCAGGCCAATCCCAGGCCACATTGCAAGACATGGACATGGACGACGACGACTGCTTATCGCAGAAGTCGTCGTCTAGTATCCCAGGTGTACTCTCTCAGGGGAAAGAAAAGAGAGAGTTGACATCTAGCCGAGGTAGAGGCAGCAGACGAAAAGGTACACAGAAAGTGCTTCCACCAAGGATAACTCCTCCCTAAATAACACTCATGTCCAAACAGTCCACGGGATTCGGTATTAGCGACCACATGTTAAGGATTTTGCTGCTTCTCTCTCCCATCCTTTTTATGGGTGCACAGGTTATAATCCAATGGAATTGTCGAGGTCTTTTTTCAAACTTGGACGACGTTCATGACCTGTTTGAGGAGAACAGTGCAATGTGTTTCTGTTTACAGGAAACGTACCTAACTTCGGAAAATTTAAATCCTTTTTGTAAGTACACTATTTTCCGCAAGGACCGTGCGCACACAGCTCGTGCATCTGGTGGTGTGGCTGTTGTCGTACCACTCTCTGTCCCTGCAAGGAACATTCCACTGGTGACAGACCTTGAGGCTGTAGCCATACAAATTTGCTTAGACCAGATCATTACAGTCTGCTCTTTGTACTTGCCTCCCTCAGCTATGGTACGTCAGAGGGACTTTGAGCAGCTTTGCGACCAGCTGCCTCAACCATTTATGATTTTGGGAGATTTTAATGCCCACAATTCTTTGTGGGGCAGTGCAAAAACTGACAACCGTGGTAAGATGTTGGAAAGAATACTCTTTTCCCGGTCAATTTGTTTGTTAAATAGAGGGTTGCCGACCTACATGAACTCTGCAACCCAGTCACTCTCTGCAATTGACATCTCATTATGCAGTCCCACTCTTTACCCCTTTGTTGACTGGAAAGTCGACCAAAACCCTCGAGGTAGCGATCACTTTCCGGTTATCCTTAAATTCTCTGGTACCAGTAATAAAAGAGCACGGCCACCCCGGTGGAAGCTATCTGAAGCAGACTGGGAATTATTTACCAAAGAGGCAGAACTTGCACCTTCATCTTTTGATCGTCTCTGTGTGGAGGAGGCCAACAAGGTGATCACAGACAAAATTATTCATGCTGCTACACTATCCATTCCACAAACAAAAGGGAATCTCCCCAGGCGTCCTAAACCCTGGTGGACGAGTGAATGTGAGAAAACACGCAGGGAGCAGAACCGGGCGTGGGGGATATTTCGAAGATACCCCACAAGTGCTAATCTGCTTGCATTTAAAAAAGCTCGTGCTAAAGCCGCTAAAGCCCGATGGACGCGACGCCGAGCCAAGCAGGAGTCGTGGAAAAGATTTGTATCCTCTCTAAACTCTAACACCCCTTCAAAAACACTGTGGGATAGACTAAGAAAAATTAAGGGCGACTACGCCAGCTTTTCGGTACCTCTACTACAGGTTAATGGCACAGTTTGTAAGAGCATAGATGAACAGGCAAATGCTCTTGGTGAGCACTTCTCAAACGTTTCGAGCTCATCACATTACACACCTGACTTCTTAAGGTTCAAGGAGCGTGCGGAAAAACAAACACTCTCAAGCGCATCAGGTGACAGATGTGGCTACAATAAGCCATTTACAAAACCAGAACTTCTTCAAGCCTTGTTTTCTCGTAAAGCCACGGCACCTGGACCAGACAACATCACTTATTCTATGCTCAGCCATTTGTCAGACACCTCCCTTGACAGTCTTTTGGACTTCTTTAATCGGGTCTGGCAAGAAGGCATGCTACCTTCTAGCTGGAAATTGGCAACAGTCATCCCTCTCTTGAACCCAGGAAAAGATAAATCTGATCCATCAAGCTACAGGCCGATTGCTCTCACCAGCTGTCTCGGAAAAACCTTCGAGCGCATGGTGAACAGTCGACTTGTGTACTACCTGGAACAAAACCAGTGTCTGGACCGTTTTCAGTGCGGCTTTAGAGCTGCACACTCAACAACTGATCATCTTCTGCGCCTAGAAAGTACAATAAGGGAAGCTTTCATCAGGAAACAGCACTGTGTTTCTGTCTTTTTTGATTTGGAGAAGGCCTATGACACAGCGTGGCGTTATGGTATTCTCAGGAACCTCCACTCTCTGGGAGTGCGTGGTCGCCTGTTTCGCTGTGTCAGAGACTTCCTTCAGGGTCGACTGTTTAGAATTCAGTTGGGCACTACTTTATCGAGGCCTTTCGTACAGGAGAATGGTGTCCCGCAGGGCGCCGTTCTCAGTGTCACCCTTTTTGTAATCAAAATGAATTCACTGGCCAGTGTTATACCCCCATCCGTCTCGTATTCTTTGTATGTAGACGACCTGCAAATATGTGTTTCGTCTTCTAACCTTGCTGTGTGCGAAAGACAGCTCCAGCTGACTATCAACAGGCTAACCAAATGGTCATCTGAAAACGGGTTCAGGTTCTCACCCACCAAGACTGTTTGCGTACCGTTTTCCAGAACAAGAGGTCTTTTTCCGGATCCATCACTCCAAATGAAAGGTCAGGATATTTGTGTTCAGTATGAACATAAGTTTCTTGGTTTGATTTTTGACAGAAAGCTGACCTTCCTGGCCCATGTGAAGGATTTGAAACGCAAATGCTTAAGATCTTTGAATGTGCTGAAGATCCTCTCTCACAGGTCTTGGGGAGCAGACCGCGAAACCCTCCACCGCATTTACATATCCACTGTCCGTGCTAGGCTAGATTATGCATGTTTCGTGTATGGGTCTGCACGTCCCTCAGTTATGAAGGCCTTAGACACAGTGCATCACCTCGGATTAAGGCTGGTCCTTGGAGCCTTCAGAACGTCTCCAGTTCAAAGTCTTTATGTTCAAGCAAACGAATGGTCCCTAGAAAGACGACGGTTTTATCTCGGTGCGTCGTATGGGCTCAGAATTAAAGGTTACCCTCAGCATCCTGCGCTGCTCTGTGTGGAGGGCACACGTTCCGAACGTTTATTCATGAATAAACCGAATGCCATACCTGTATACAGTATCCGGCTCCAACAAGATGTAGAGCACTATACTTTTACGCGGAGCTACAATCTACCCCCGCCACAGTCCCCACAAATGCTCCCTCCTTGGCGAACACCCGTGGCACATGACACTTCGTTAACCAAATTTAACAGACAAGAAAGACCTGCTGTGGAAATACAGCAAGAATTTGAGATCCTCAAGGAAGGCTTCGGTGAACACACTGATATTTACACGGATGCCTCAAAAACTAGTACAGGAGTATCGTGCGCCATGATTTCAGGAACGTGTACAAAATCGCATTCTTTGAACAGTGTTCTGACAATTTTCAGCGCAGAAATGTATGCGATTATTGTTGCACTAAATCATATTCTAGAAACACGGATAACGTCGTCTGTTATATACACAGACTCACTGAGTTCCATACATGCCATTTGTAACATCAAGCCACACAAAAATCTTTTAGTTCGACGTGCGCAGCATTTAGCAACTGTCATATATGAGAAAGGGTACAGTTTGAAACTTTGTTGGGTACCCAGCCATGTCGGTATAAGCGGCAACGAGAAGGCTGACCGTGCAGCTCTCGCTGCCCATGGTTATGACAACACTTCTTTTGAAATTCCTCTCCCTGATCTACTGCTGGATTTGAAAAGGGTCATCCGCAGGAAGTGGCAAGATTTCTGGTCTGGCCAAACAGATAACAAATTGCACACAGTTAAACCTCAAATTGGAGCCCCATTTCAAGTATTTAAAAACCGGCTACACGAGATTTTGTCAAGTCGGTTAAGATTGGGTCACACACATTTGACCCATGGGTACCTTTTACGAGGAGAGGAAGCACCTGAGTGTGCACACTGTGGCGCAGACCTTTCCATTTTGCATGTACTCATTAGTTGTCCTTCTTTTATGACACATCGCCAACGTCATTTTCATATCTTCTACAAGTACTGTATCCCCCTTCACCCCGCATTATTACTAGGGGATGAGGCTCTCATCCCTTTCGAGGACGTTTTCCTATTTTTAAGAGATATAGGCATCGTGAATGAATTGTAATATCTTAGTTATCT
Organism: Ornithodoros turicata; assembly: GCF_037126465.1. Classification (NCBI taxonomy): domain Eukaryota; kingdom Metazoa; phylum Arthropoda; class Arachnida; order Ixodida; family Argasidae; genus Ornithodoros; species Ornithodoros turicata. Next base: position 99,265 of record NW_026999383.1, read on the forward strand.
CATTTTATATGGTGATTTACACACCTATCGAACCAACACCTTTCGATTCCTTTTGATTTTAAACAAATCACTCTATTTTTAAGTTAAATTTGTTTTAAATAACACCAGAGTTTTGGCGCATTATGATCCTAGTTGTCGCTGCGCCACAAAACTCCCAATCATCATCATCATCATCAACCATTCAAAGTCTCCGAATGGGAGTGGTTCACGCATCACTGTGCCATAGAGTCCATTTATGTCCATGTAATGAATTATGGTCTTTGGTTTTTCGGGATCGTACTGATCTGTCCCTGGGACATTTGCAGTGGCCATTCGGGTTGAACACTGGGTCATACCACCACGCAGGCCCCAGATTAACAGATAGGCATCGGGATCGTGGATTAAATCCAGATTAATCCGGCTCATTTTTAGTGCGCAAGACATGCTTAGTCCCGGGAGTGACACGAAATGAAGTGGTTCAATTTTGTGCGTCTCCAACGCCCATATTCGGAAGTTTTGAAACACGTCTGCCAGAAGTAATGCGTCCGTCAGAAGGTACAAATCCGAGTACTCGCCCAGGCTCTTCAGTTGAAATTTTTCAAACACATTTTGCGCATGGCGGTAATCTTCCTCGCTCACTTCTGATCCGTTCAGTTGGTTAAAGAACTGGTCACGTGATGGCAAACAGGGCTCGTCGTAACGTTCAAAAGAGGTAACGTAGTTATAACAGAAAACCCCTTTACGTACAACCAACCTGAAGTAGTCCTCCTCTGCGAAAAACTGACGCAGACACCTGAAGTTAGATTCACCTTTGTCACATAGATTTTTCGTCAATGTGTCGAGACTAGCATTGAGGAAGCTTAACGAGTCTATGAAGCGGAACACACCAATGTCTATAGCCTTAAACTTTTGACAACTGGAGGCTATCACTCTGATATCTGTCTTCCGAAGCAGGTGCAGATGAGCTACTATGAATCCGAGGTCATAATTGGCATTATGTGCAATGATGGGCACTTTCCGTGGTATCCGCAGTTTCAGATTACATCCCTGACACAATGATTGGCGAAATTCTCCACTTACGTGATCATGGTCTCGCACTTTCTGCTTCTTAGTGAATGGTTCTTTACAGATGTTACAGTGAGTGGCTTCAGAATGTTCGAGTTCGTCTCCTGGGGTCATTTGCAAGGGCACAGTCTCGTGCAACATCGCATACAGCTCATCATGCAAATTACGCAATAGTTCCATGAAAACGGAAACGCAGTCTGCACCACGGTAAATATGTTTCTTCAAGACATACGAATCGCACGAGCGTATGACGAGGAGACAGAAGGATGAAGGGATGTGTTCCTCGTAGACATTCCCGCCTCCCGAACACGGTGATAGTACACTCTCAAAGTCGTATACACAGTAGAAGGGAACTTCTGACATCAAATGCTCTCCGGCAAACGACAGTGTCTCACCCTTCTTTGGAAAAATAGTCTTGGACACTTTTTGTTGTTTACACATTAGTAGATGATCGGCGAGTACACCCGGGGTGGTGAAACCCATCGTACACCGTTTGCAGTGAAAATAACCAGGTGGTGTGAACAAAGCATTGAAATTAGTAATGAGTACAAAATGGAAGTCAATCAGCAGTAGGTCGACATGCTTCTTGCACTGGTCGTCAACAACCTTAATCGGGTAAACATATTTTTCATCTTTGTCATAACCGTACACGTTAATGCTCACATCGTTCTGCTTCTCAAACATTTCTACATCTTTCGGGAACACTACAGGAAACGTCTCTGGAAATACATATTGAGACAGGTATGACCTGCAGGATGAAGCTCTGCGTCTGTAAGAACCCTTTGCAGGATGTAGACCGGCAAGTACGCAAAATGCGAAACACATGTTCTGTTCACTATCCTCGTGAAGGTCGACACTCAGAAGACACCGACACTTTTTTTTCAATTCGTTTGGCAATTCAAAGTCGGTACAACCAATGAGCTGTGGTGCGAGACGACCGACATGAAGAATGCAGGCATGAATTCGAAATAAGAAAAATCCCGACCCTTGCATTTCAAGCTTTTCTAAATTGTTGGTGACTTCTGTGCCTACTTCAATGACAGCACGTTCTACGTCTCGTTCCGACCACAGCGTATGCACACTCGAAGGAATAAATTGAGTGACAAATATGATCTCATCCTCAGGCGTATGTCGACCGAGTTCCGCCTTCAGCAAAACATAAAAGCGTAACGGAAATCCGAAATGTCGAAGTACACCGGCAAGGTAGCGTCCGTTTTCATGAAAGAATGTGCTGACATCCTGCCCGTCGTCGTCTCTGTCATGTAGATGAAGCTCATAGCGGTTGGTATAGTTGCGGAGCGTACAGAGTGTCTCACAAAATGGGATACAGGGTGTTGCAAGGTTATGAACGTTAGCCAGATGAACTTGAAGTCCCAGCGCTGTTGTGTAGTGCTGCCGATCGGCCGGAGGACAAAGGTGGCATGTCACCATTTATTTTTATTTTTTTACTCAGATTGACCGAACACGATGTCTGGCGAAAGAAGAAGTTTCCCCTCTTTTCCAACTCGCTCTTTCTTCTCCATTCAGAGTCCGCTCGTGTTCCTCATGTCTTCGATGTCTTGAGTGCTTAGTTTATGAAACCGAGCTGGAAGGAACACCTTTACGTGCTCGTGATCCTTCATAATTTCTACGTAGACCGCCTCGCCATACCTCGTTTCAATTTTGTTAACATCAACCACATCATACTTGATGTTTTTAGGAATTGTCGCCATTTTTTGAAACTCTCCACATTTCTTTAACTTGTCAAGTTTATGCAAGATCGACGAAGACATGATGCTTACTTGTACACTGATGCAATGATGACGACGATGATCCTTCGGACACGTTGGACCGACTGAAAACAAAAGGAGCACATGTTAGAACACTGCAAAATATTTCATCATTCTGAACACCATACCTCCTCAGAAGGAGGTTCGAGAGTGAAGGAGCTGAGCGTCAGACAGTTCTTATATAAGAAGTTGCCAGCATGGCAACCTTGAGGGGTCTTCTTTTTTTTTTACATCGTCAACTCTGCAGTCGAACCTACCTTTGCAGTTTGCTTTTTTTCCCTGCAGTTTGCAAGCACGGACTTGTTTATCTAACGAAACGTATCTTGACCAGACTTCATTCCCTTGCACGAAATGACAGTGATAGCACCTTTTAGGTTCGTGACGCCTGCCTCGGTGTCAATTTCAGGGGCTAGTCAAAGTGGGAAATCCACCTTCGTGGCACGACTAATTAAACACAGAGCTGTCCTCTTTGACAAACCGTTCAAGCAAATATGGTATATCTATCTTTATAAGCAGCCGGTATTCGATACTCTTCCTGAAGTAAATTTCAGTCAAGACATCCCTGCAGATCCGGAGAATTATAGCCACTCATTATTTATATTTGACGACTGTTTAGCCGACCGGCAAAGACTCAAAGAAATCTGCAAATTTTATATCGCTGGGTGTCACCACCTGTCAATCACGGCTGTGTTCATCTCGGAATACCTGTTCGTCAACGACCCTTTGTATCGCACAATACAATTCAATAGCACGGCTCTCGTTTTATTTCGTTCACCACGCACTACAGACCAGCTGCGTATGCTGTCCAGGCAGATTTTCGGGCGAAATGATTTGTTGCCCACGATATATAAAGATGCCTGTCAGAAACCATACTCATACTTAGTTATCGACTTGTCTCAACAGAGCAACGATCACTATAAGGTGTGGACCAACATTTTCCCGGATGATCACAGACAGATCGTATACAGGTCATGAAAAGGCTTAACAAACACATTCGTTTCCTTCGTATGATCGCTGAAGCAAAGACAGGGGAAGATCGTTACAACCTGATTCAACATGCCAGCAGGGAACAGCTACGAACAATCAGGGAGATTTGTATGAACCTCTGCAAAGGAAACATCGACGTACCGGCGAAAGTTAAAAAGCAATTGCAGCCTTTTGCAACACCCATTATGACACTGGCTTCCAGACAAGACCGTGCAGATGTGAAGAAAGTTAAACGGATTCTTCATCAGTCCGGCGGGTTTTTGCAATTTTTGTTGCCCCCCTTGTTAGGTCTCGTTTCAAGTTTAGCGGGCAAAAGCATCGCAAAAGCAATCGGCATTTAAATAATGCAGAAATACGAGCTTGTTCCCTATCGGGAAAGCACTATTCCGTCGATATTGAATAAACAGGAGCCTGATGATATCAAGGCCAAGGAGATCATCCAGTACTTGCACAAGCTATTGCATCCTCCCGCGAACACATTAAGACAGCCTAGTGCAGCAGGTGAGGAGACAAATCATGTGGCATCGACAAGAGAGCAGACACAGATTCAAGCGGACGAGGAGGAAGATGCCATCGTTAATTTTATGAGCAGCGGCTACAAGATGAGAGCAAGCCAATTACTGCGTTTACTAAAACCCGTGCTCGGCTGGAATAGTAAAACGTTTGAGCTCATTGTCAATGGTGAACAAATACCAAATACCAACGTTGTAGACCTTGTTTATTATTTGGTCACAAGAGCGCGAAATGTGTGGCGACCCGCGTATCTGGAGAGGATCCTACCACTATTGGTCAAGCTAAATATACCGACACTTATCGTACATCCATCTCGACTTGAAAAGGAGACTGCAGAGCCATCAGCCGGTAGTCCTACGTTCACACCTGAGACACCTCGTCGACGCATTTCTCCGGTTATCACAAGAGCGGCTAAGAGACTTCGAGAATGGAACCGGTATTGAGCACGTTGGAAACGCAACAGGAACACTGTGGTTACCTTCGGGACGAAAACATTCTGGCGCATTTTCCCGCACGACACAGGAAGAAGGCCCTCGCCATTATGCAGATGCTAAAGACCGTATTTGCGATAGATGAAGAGGGAAGGATTATCTGTCATTCTCGCGTTGTTCCAAGTAGTTCCGTCATCGAGCTTATAAAATACGAACTGCACAATCGATCGCCCTCTTGGTACAAAGGTGACGTGGCAGCCGTTATAAATGCCTACTTGTCATTCGACGGACTTCGTGTTCGTGGAAGAAAATTGTGCTAATGGCTGCTTACGTGGACGTATACCATCCTGGTGCTCTAGGTGGTGTTCAACGACTCGCACGAGCGATCGGTGAAAAGCCGGCGAAGGTTGCCAAGTTCCAGGAAACCAGTGATGTGTACTCTCTCTTCAGAGAACTTAAGCGACCACGTCAGTTCCGGAAGACCATCGTTTTGGGTGTGAAGGATATATTCCAAATAGATTTGAAAGACCTTCAGAAACTGTCGAGATACAACAAGGGTTTTCGCTATCTTTTGTTTTGTATCGACGCATTTTCTTGTATGCTTGCTGTAGTGCCTGTGCAGAATAAACGAGCAGCGGAAATTATACGTGGACTGAGACTCGCTTTTACACGTATTGGGACTCCGAGACTGATTCATTCAGACAGAGGTACAGAGTTCACAAATAAGTCAGTCGGAGCATTTTTAAAATCAAAAGGGATATCTCTCTTCCACTCTAATTCAAATACGAAAGCAAGTATTGCAGAACGATCTATTCGAAGTCTCATGACGCCACTTTATCGTGCTTTTGAATATCAGGGACATAAATCGTACTTGAAAATTTTACAGCCTCTGGTCAAAGCATATAATCATCGTGTTCATAGAACTCTGTCGGCACGACCTGTGGATGTCAACAAAGAAAATGAACATTTATTTAGACAAAAGCTCTATCCTACTCCGAGCAAACCCCCAGAGAAGCCACGTTTTCGCGTTGGCCAGCTTGTCAGAATAGCAAACTCTAGACACCAGTTAGTCAAAAGTTATCTTGGTTCGTTTACGCGTGAAATTTTTGTGGTGAGAGCAGTCAAGATTGGTTACCCGAATACCTATCTCTTACGTGACCAGCAGGAAGAACCTATTGAAGGTCAATTTTATGCAAGCGAATTAACACGTGTGCAGCCTGGAAAGGGCCACCGCATTATAAAAAGACGCGTTCGGAATGGAAAGGTGCAGTACCTGTTGCAACGTTCTGGAAGTCGTAGAAGGACTTGGGTTCCGGAGAACTACCTGCCACCACCGACGACGAAATGACTGGCGATCACTGGTCCGATGTCGAACAGCCAGCCAACGCTGGCGATTCCTGGTCCCAATCGGGTGACGATGTGTGCGGCATGCGGGACGTTACCCAGGATCATCAACTCCAAGGAAAATGTCGCCGTCCTCATACCTGTTGGAATGACGTGTTAGAATGCGGTTCATCGAAGTCAACGGACGACACAGTGCTCGTCGCAGCATTTAAGATAACCAGAGACATTTTCCTGTTCCAGTCCCTGCCTCTGAACCTTCCCGCGAAAAAGACTGTGTGGGAGTCTTCAAAAACAATGTATGCCCGGGTGCACAGGAAGTGTGAGCACCTATCCGACCACCTGTTCGACCTGGTCTCCGAATGGGGAAAACAGATGAGCTCAATATTCAGCTATTACGGTGATCGTGACGTCGACGTAATGCAACTGGTGGCCGAAAGTCTATGTATCATGTACTACGCAATGAAGACTGGCTACCATTACCTGGCTGTGTACATAAACGACATGACAATTGACCTGTTGCAAAATAGGTTGTCACCCAAAGACGCTTACCAATAAATATTGAAATCCATGACGAGTTGTCTCATTTTACTGTAGGTCGTCATGGTAAATAGATGTCCGGAGATGTTCTGCTACACCTTGTCCTTTCTGAGTGCTGTTTCCCTGTTCGTTTTCGTAGCTACAACAGAATTTACAAAACCAACACTGAAACAGGGAAAATGCACTACCGTGACTCAGATTGACCATAACATCTACGTCCACCGATGTCCAGCTGCAGTAGCTGCCGTACGCCTTTGGCTCAGCAATGGTCATCCGACGAGATACGGAGTAAATCTGTCGCAAAATGATACACTTGAATGATACACTATGGCATTGCTTGAAAGAAGCAAATGTCGCGCACAATTATTATAACTTCGAGTGCTCGAAGCTATGTGAAATAAGCTTCGAACCCAGGCAAGTAATAGAACGATGTCCCGGCAATGTGTACAATATTGCAAGACTCATTGGGAATGAAAAGCACAGCGGTTACGGTATCACTCTTTCGAAATCGGCTACCATGTCTCTGCTGTCTCATCTGAGCGAAACAATAAAAAGAATTTAAAACAAATACATGCCCGCATTTCATTTAGCTATAAGATACACTGTAACACAAGAAATGGTCTGAAATACTCACATCACTTGGCTCTTACGTGGCACACTCACTGCTGGAAGCTCGTACGTGGCAGACAGCGTATACCACCAGTCGAAAATTCATCTTGCGAGGGCGATAACGGTTTCTTTTGTGTGTGTGTGTGGTTGGTGTTCCCAAAGAGCGTTTGGAAAAAGCCAGACGGGTGTTTCGCGGTTGTGTTATCATACCAAAAGAAGAAGAAAAAAGAGTGCTTCGGCAAGAGGTATCGCATTTCACATGCTGCTCCTGCGAAAGGAGAAGCTGTCCACGATGCATTCACGTGATCCTTCCTTCCCTTGAAATAAAACAAAAATGAAGGGTCTTATAAGCTAGCTGTCGACGACTGAGACCGATCAGACCTTCATCGACGACGCAACTTTGAAAGGATGTGAGTATACCTCTTGTCTTTATGCCTTTTTTTTGTTATTTTTATTTCGAAACCATCACAGCTGGTAACCGCAATACGTAGTCATGCAATGCTTCTCGATTCGTTGTATGCTGTTGTCGCAATGCGCAACACAAGTTTGGAAATGTGTGTGTATAGAACACCTCTATTTTATTGTGATTGTTGTCACTGGGTTATTTACTTCCAAACGTCGTACTCCTATGCAAATGCATGACACAGTAACAGAGACATATCGGAAAGTGGAAAACGTTAACCGATTCTTTGATAATGCTTCTTGTTGTTGTTGCGTGACACCTGATCGAGATTTGAGTCATCCTAGACTTTGTCCTGATTGAGAAGAGCATTCACAGGATGTTTCGTTTTCCCTTTGTTTTTGCAGATTGCTTCTGTACAAGGATGAAGTCAAGCAAGACTCTGGTAATTAACATATCTTTCGTTAGTTGAATAAAAGAGTAGTAAAATAATGTGCTGAAATAAAAAAGGAATATATACAGTGTTGTCTGGTCTCTGATATACATCATTATTTGAGTGTACTTATCAAATGGGGGAAAAAATCATGCTGTGACGCGGCATTTATTTTTCTGTCAAATGAAACCGTAAGTACAGACGGACAAAAGCTTGAAACTAGAGGGACATCTGGTAACCATTCAAAAACCTGCGTTGACGTTGTCACAGCGAAACTAGCGTGCTGCGGTTTGAAACCGAAATTACAGTCGGTCGATAGCTTGAAACCAGAGGGCATCTGGCAACACCTAGGAATTCGAAACTGAAACCAGAACTACACGTGGAGCAACCAAGCTTGGCGTCCATTCATTTAAAACCGAAACCGAAACTACAGACGGCCAAAGCTTGAAAACTAGAGGGCGCTTGGTGGGAACCGAAACTACCTGGCGCTCTGACGCGGCAACCAAACTAGGTGACGGACTGACGTCAACCCGATCGGAAAAATACTATTAAATGTCATCAGATGTTATTGCCTGTTATTAAATGTCATTTGTGTGTTATTACATGTCATTTGCGTGTTATTACATGTCATTGTGCGTTATTACATGTCATTGCATGTTATTAAATGTCATTAAACGTGCATCCAGGTGCCCATCAAACACTATCGACACGTGAGTTCCCATTGTTTACCCGAGTTAACCGTTACCTTATCCTGGCGGCGCATGTTATTGAAACCTGGGAACCCATTGTTCACACTATCGATACATGATTTCCATTGTTTTCTGATATATCTTATCGTGCGTGTGCGTGTCGCATGTAACCTGAGCGGCCCATTGTTATAAGATCTTATATATACCACTACTTGGGTGTCATACTTGACCGTGCTTTGTGTCATTTACCTACCGAAAGCAAATTATTCTTACTGCCGCCTATCACTCGTCTTTGAACGGATTGCATTTCAAAAACGTGGTGGGTGTCACACTTGGCCGTGCTTTGTGTCGTTTACCTACCGAAAGCAAATTATTCTTACTGCCGCCTATCACTCGTCTTTGAACGGATTGCATTTCAAAAACATGGTGGGTGTCATACTTGACCGTGCTTTGTGTCATTTACCGACCGAAAGCAAATTATTCTTACTGCCGCCTATCACTCGTCTTTGAACGGATTGCATTTCAAAAACGTGGTGGGTGTCACACTTGGCCGTGCTTTGTGTCATTTACCTACCGAAAGCAAATTATTCTTACTGCCGCCTATCACTCGTCTTTGAACGGATTGCATTTCAAAAACATGGTGGGTGTCATACTTGACCGTGCTTTGTGTCATTTACCGACCGAAAGCAAATTATTCTTACTGCCACCTATCACTCGTCTTTGAACGGATTGCATTTCAAAAACGTGGTGGGTGTCACACTTGGCCGTGCTTTGTGTCATTTATCTACCGAAAGCAGATTATTCTTACTGCCGCCTATCACTCGTCTTTGAACGGATTGCATTTCAAAAACATGGTGGGTGTCATACTTGACCGTGCTTTGTGTCATTTACCTACCGAAAGCAAATTATTCTTACTGCCGCCTATCACTCGTCTTTGAACGGATTGCATTTCAAAAACGTGGTGGGTGTCACACTTGGCCGCGCTTTGTGTCATTTACCTACCGAAAGCAAATTATTCTTACTGCCGCCTATCACTCGTCTTTGAACGGATTGCATTTCAAAAACATGGTGGGTGTCATACTTGACCGTGCTTTGTGTCATTTACCGACCGAAAGCAAATTATTCTTACTGCCGCCTATCACTCGTCTTTGAACGGATTGCATTTCAAAAACGTGGTGGGTGTCACACTTGGCCGTGCTTTGTGTCATTTACCTACCGAAAGCAAATTATTCTTACTGCCGCCTATCACTCGTCTTTGAACGGATTGCATTTCAAAAACATGGTGGGTGTCATACTTGACCGTGCTTTGTGTAATTTAACTTTTTTTTAAAAAAAATTCTCTCTTTATTGGAAGAGATACCAGAAAAACTACACCACGAAAACACACACGCGGGTAGTGACCCGCGTCCGCTCCGGGCCGGCTCCCTACTTCACCGGTGGGAGGCCACCGTCGTCATACGTCCAAAAATCTTGTAACTTCTTCCCGGCGTCGGGAAATTGGCGCCCCCATCGCCCGGCAGCAGCTGCAGTAGCCCCCTCCTGCATCACGGTTGGGTCGCCGCAGGAGGGAGACCCGCACGTATAGCTGTGCGTGGCTTTCCCGTGTCTGGGGAAAGGGTGATCCTGGCGGTTGAGTGGACCCGGAGGTTGTTTAGGACCCTTCGGGGCCCCTCCGGGAACGCAACACACCGCTTTGGCCCCTGCTTCCCATAGTCGGGTGGTCCCGGAAGGCCCGGCCAGGACTATTCAGCTAGTCGCCATCTCTCTTTTCATTTCTTTCCTCTTTCTCTCTCTCCTCCCGCCCACTTCTTCCTCGTTTCACCTTCTTTGGCGGCAAGGGTCAACCTTGTGCAGTACTCCTTTCTTTAGAAAACTGCACTTGGGTATAGTGCAGAGGCAGTGTTAACGTCTGTAACACGTTCCGTTTCCTCGTTGGGCTCCATGGTGAGTGACACACCTGCTGCACCGAATCACATATTCCACTTTATGGATAACACAAGCTCACAAAAACATGATCGGCGCCACAAAAGGCACCGCACCGAAGCACAAACATTGCAGTTTTTTGGTTCCTCTCCAGAACCGTGGTTCCCGAAGATACTGATCCTTCATGCTTAAGATGAGACAAAACCAATAGCTGGTGTATCTCCCTTTCTCGTCGCTAAAACTCTCGAACAAGTAATAGGTAAAGCATACAATGAAAAAAATGGAGAACTGGTGACATACACATTGAGGTCCAGAGCAGGCAGCAGAGCTCAGCACAATTGTCAGTAAAACAGATTGGTAATATCCCAGTTTCAGTGACTCCACACCGCACACTCAACACAGTCCGAGGCGTTATATCTAGTGAGGAGCTACTGCAGTGCTCCGAAAGTGAGATCGAGGAGGGTTTAAAAGATCAAGGGGTGATCAATGCCAAGCGGATTTCCATCCGCAGGGACAACAAAGAAATACCACCCAGGCACATCATTTTATCCTTCCAGTTGCACACGCTTCCCACAGAAATAAAGGCTGGATATGTAAACTGCCATGTCCGACCCTATATACCTAACCCGCGTCGATGTTTCAAGTGCCAGAGATTTGGCCACCATTCCCAAGTATGCCGTGGGCACCTGATCTGCCCCAAGTGCGCGGGGGATGGCAATGACCATACTCCAGAGTCGTGTAAAAACACTTTCCGTTGTGTCAACTGCGAAGGCAATCATCCATCCTATTCAAGAAGTTGCCCACGCTTTAGCGACGAGAAGGAAATCTTGAGAATTAAAACTGTACAGCAGCTGACATACAAAGCAGCGAAAACACAACTGGAATTTCAGAAAAAAAGGATCTTTCTGTGAAGCGGTGCGCCGGGGAGTGGCATCTGATGATGATGATGATGATGATGATTGGGAGTTTAATGGCGCATGGGGAGTGGCATCGCTCAGAGTATCCGTGGGGACCCAAACTTGTGGGCCTCCACTCTACACTCCCCAAACACAAGAAAAGTCTGCGGAGAGTTCGCCTCCGCCGGCTCCCGCCACAATCTCTACGGAGGTTGATGGCGCACTTTCAGTTTGGGATGAGCTCACTGGGAGCTCACCCCGGACTGCCACACACTCAATGGAGCTTGACGACGATTACTGCATGTCGCAGAAATCGTCGTCAAGTCTTCCAAATACGCTGGACCAGAGAGCTCTTTCCCAAGGGAAGGAGCAAAGAGAAAAGCACGGAGGTCGCGGTAGAGGCAAGTCGAAGGAGAAAGAGAGGCTTCCCCCGCTCCCTTTGCTCTTCCTTATTTCCATTCTAATTATGGGACAGGTTTTCCTTCAGTGGAACTGTCGAGGCCTCTACAGTAACATTGATGATGTACACGATCTTTTTGAAAAGTACACAGCTGTCTGTTTCTGCCTACAAGAAACATACCTACACGAAGAAAACTTAAACCCTTTCCGCCGACATAATATTTTCACGAAGGACCGCACAGATGGCGCACGTGCATCTGGGGGTGTGGCTGTAGTCCTTCCACAGTGCATACCTGCAAAACACTTTCCACTCGTTACAGGCTTGGAGGCAGTAGCAGTCGAAGTATGCCTCGACAGGACTTTCACGGTATGTTCACTGTACCTGCCCCCATCAGTGGTAATAGAGCAAAGAGATTTCGAAGACTTATGCAATCAACTCCCCCAGCCGTTTATGATTTTAGGCGACCTGAATGCCCACAATCCTTTGTGGGGGAGTTCAAAACTAGATGCACGGGGGAAAATGTTGGAGAGGGTCCTCCTTTCAGGGTCACTCTGTCTTCTGAATACTGGGCTACCTACTTATGTGAACTCTTCAACACAAAATTTTTCTTGCATAGACATTTCACTATGCAGCCCATCCATATTCCAGTTTCTTGACTGCACAGTCGAACAGAATCCCCGAGGTAGCGACCATTTTTCGCTCATTATTAAATTTCGTGGTCACACTAACAACATGAGAACACGTCCACCACGGTGGAAATTACAAGAGGCAAATTGGGAAATATTTGAAAGAGAAGCCAGTTTCCTGTCTTCTGCTTTTCATGGTTTGAATGTTGAGGAGGCAAATAAGTTGATCACTCATACAATTATAAATGCCGCTGAACAGTCCATTCCACAAACATCTGGCCGACTCCCCAAGCGCTCCAAGCCTTGGTGGACGAGCGATTGTGGAAGCACACGCAAAGAACAAAACCGGGCGTGGGGTGTCTTTCGACGGCACCCCACTACAACAAACCTAGTTGCTTTCAGGAGAGCTAGAGCGGAAGCACGTTGGACGCGAAAGCAAGCAAAGAAAGAATCTTGGAGAAGTTTCGTATCATCCTTAAATGCTACAACTCCATCAAAAATAATATGGGACAGACTAAAGAAAATAAAGGGCGACTATACAAGCTTCTGTGTACCATTGCTACAAATAAACGGTACCGTGTGTCAAAGTATGGAGGAGCAGGCCAATGCCCTCGGGGAACATTTCCAGCAAGTGTCAAGTTCATCTCATTACAGCAGAAATTTCTTAAAAATTAAATCATCTGCTGAAAGACAAACATTTGATAGTGGGTTAGATGAGAGGTGTGGTTACAACTCACCTTTTTCAATGGCGGAGCTGCAAAGGGCCCTGTCATCCCCTAAAAACTCGGCACCTGGACCTGATCGCATAGTGTACGCCATGCTTAAACATCTGTCTTTAACTTCATTAAAGTCTGTCCTGGATTTCTTTAATCTTGTCTGGCTAGAAGGTGTTCTCCCTTCTGGCTGGAAGGAGGCAATCATAATTCCACTGCTGAAGCCAGGAAAAGATCCCTCGCACCCGTGCAGTTACCGACCCATAGCGCTGACAAGTTGTCTGGGGTAAACCTTTGAGCGCATGGTCAATAACCGTCTTATGTATTTTCTAGAAGAAAATAATTGTTTAGATAAATTTCAGTGTGGCTTTAGAGCTGCGTGCTCAACAGTCGACGAACATTTGCGTTTGGAGACTACTATTAGAGAAGCCTTCGTCAGGGAACAGCACTGTATGTCTGTGCTCTTCGATCTAGAGAAGGCATACGATACAGCATGGCGATATGGTATCCTTCGAGACTTGCATGCACTTGGTATACGTGGTAGAATGTTCCAATGTATTACCAATTTCTTACGGGGGAGAACTTTCAGGGTACAAGTTGGGACAACACTATCTCGTCCATTCATCCAGGAAAATGGTGTCCCGCAGGGGTCCGTACTTAGCGTGACCCTTTTCATCGTGAAAATGAATTCTATAGCAAGTGTTATCCCTACATCAATCAAGTATTCGTTGTACGTCGATGATGTTCAGATTTCTTATTGCTCCTCTAACCTATCTGTGTGCGAACGTCAGCTACAGCTAACAATAAATAAGCTGGTTAGATGGTCTCAGGAAAATGGCTTCAAATTCTCTCCCGACAAGACCGTTTGTGTTCGTTTCTCGAGGGTTCGGGGAATGTTCCCAGAGCCCACCCTCTGTATGTGCAACCAAAGTATAAGCGTGAAACCTGAACACAAATTCCTTGGTCTCATTTTCGACGAAAAGCTGTCTTTCTCAGCTCACCTGAAAACTCTCAAGAAAAAGTGCATAAAGTCTTTGAACATTTTAAAGGTACTCTCACACCGATCATGGGGCGCAGATCGCGATACATTACACCGGATCTATGTCTCCACTGTCCTTTCAAAACTTGATTACGGTTGTGTGGTGTATGGGTCAGCACGACCTTCTACTCTGAAAATGTTGGACCCAGTACATCACCTGGGACTGCGCCTGGTCCTTGGAGCGTTCTGGACCTCTCCAAGATCCTGTGAACGTTAATGTCCAGTTCCGGACCTCGCCAGTCGAGAGCCTTTATGTAGAAGCCAATGAGTGGTCTCTCGAAAGACGGCGGTTCTACCTGAGTACGTCATACGCATTAAGGATTAGAGGCTACCCACAAAACCCGGCGATCCTTGCTATAAGAGAGACACAATATAAACAGCTCTTTTTGAACAGACCTTCAGCGGTATTGCCATTTAGTATGCGCATGTCGCAGGAAATTGAGCACTATGGCTTTTCAGAATATAACTCAATGATCCTTGAGTGCAGCAAAAAAATCTCACCATGGCAACCTTATCCAAAATGTGATAAATCACTGACCAGATTCGACAAACGTGATACGCCAAGCATTGTATTGAAACAGGAATTTGAGCACCTAAGGGAAACCTTTGGCAGCCATATTGAATTCTACACTGATGGATCAAAAACAAATACCAGGGTTTGATGTGATATGGTTACTGGAATAGTTACCCGTTCACACCGTCTAAAGAGCACCATGTCTATTTTTACTGCTGAAGTGTATGGAATAATTTTAGCCCTCAACTACATCCTAGAAAATCACATAAGATCCTCAGTAATATACACAGATTCTCTCAGTTCTCTGCAGGCTATTTGTAACATACACCCCACTAAAAACCTGGTAGTTGCTCGTGCAAGGAGCCTGGCAAGCACTATAGCTAATAGGGCCTATCAGCTACTCTTCTGCTGGGTACCCAGTCATGTTGGGATACCTGGCAATGAGCGAGCTGATCATGCTGCTACGGCTGCGCTAACAAGTGACATAACCCCTTTCGAAATTCCATATCAAGACCTCAAACTATGTCTAAAAAAGATGCATCAATAACGACTGGCAGACATCTTGGGACCGGCAAACCAATAATAAATTACACAGTATCAAGCCCTATGTAGGCTCCAGTTCACCTGGTATGTCCAGTCGACTATATGAAGTGCTATCCTCTCGCCTTCGTTTGGGACACACATACTTGACGCATGGGTATCTTCTACGAGGAGAAGACCCACCGGAATGGTGGTGGTGGTGATGGTGAAAGGGCTTGCCGTTGTCGGCCTCACGTATGTGGGCAACGTCACGACTGACGCCCTGGGGATATGTGCGTCCTGGGCCGACTTCTAGGGGAACTGTGCCGACATATGTCTGCAACCACTGTGGGGAACAGCTTTCGACCATTCACATCCTCATCACGTGTCCAGCGCACCAACATCTTCGTCAACATCATTTTGCTCCCTTTTATAGAACCTTCTTGCCCCTCCACCCAATGCTTCTGCTGGGTGATGACAGCTTTGTTTCTTTTGAGAACGTGTGTAGGTTTTTTAAAGATACGGGGTTTTTAAAGCATCTCTGATTTTAAATACTAATGCACAGTTACTCACATTTTAGTCCTACACATGTACCTTTTAACTGACTAGTCTTCAGTGGTATTTGGCGCATTATGGCCTTTGTAGCTGATGCGCCAATAAAACCCGAATCAAATCAAATCAAATCTTGTAACTTCTTACTCCGCCTTGGAGAGCTATGATCGAAATAGTTCCTATATCTCTCCTGCTGAGTCCCATGTCCAACAGCGTATCGCCGTTGGACATCGGAACTTGCCTTAGCCCATATACCTCGGAATGAGAGTGTTATGCTCCCCACAAGGGGGTCTTCTTCATTGTCACCCTTTACTTTGGACAGTAGGTCTTGCCTGCCGTATTTAAGGATCTTATGTTGATGGGCAAGCTCAAGGGCGATGCCCGTGCCCACCACTTGGGCGTCCAATATAGCTACTTGGGCACCTCTCTTCACAACGAGGTCAGGCTTCAGCGTGCCTTCTGGCACAGTGTATCGTGGCTCCAGGGAAACTGACCATCCACATCTTGAAGCCTCTTTGCGACGAAGCGCACTACGTTATCATGGCGTTTTGTCCGTGCGCCATGCGTTCTGTGGCACATCTGTAAGATGGGCGAGAGGGTTTCCTCCGACCTACATCCCGCCCTACATTCACGTGGCCCCTCAAGACCGCGCCCAGACCGGGTGCGGCATGGCAGTGCATTGATCCTGATTTTGAGACAATCAATGAATTGGCGTCCTGGAAGGATTTTGGTGCCCTCAGCAATCCAGCGGTGCGCGAAGGGGACGAAGGCGGCGTCCGCTAGGGCTTTCCCGTCGTTCGTGGCGTAGAGAGTAGTCGCCCAGTACTTGTGGATGTGGGTCTTTGTAGAGAGGAGATGGCCGCCATGGTGGGAAGATATCTTGGCCCTCTCCAGAAGTGATCTCATGTTTTCGCAGCGGAGAGCCTCACGGACTATGGGATTGGAAGATCTGGTAAGTCTCTGAAGGCGCTGGTGTTGCTGGACCGGGATAGAAACACGTAGCGAGGGGATACCAAGACCGCCGTGAGTTGTGGGGGCATGGAAGAAAGCAGTGGGTGTGTCGTGGGGAAGGTGGAGCCACTCTCGTACAGCCCCACGGATAGACATGTCGAGACGCTGTAGTTGTCCGGTGCTCCATAGGCCGAGAACCAATCTGTGGAGTAGCAGTGGGATGAGGTAGTATCGAAGTAAAACTAATTTCTGCTGGGGCTTCAGGGGTGATTTCCGAATACGGACGAGTAACTCTTCCATTTCATGAAGTACAGGGCGTGGTCGACCATCAAGGGAGAATGTGACACCAAGGTAGCGCCACGTAAACTCGGGGCCAGCTGCGGGGATGGGTGATCCAAGGACCGTAAATTGCCTGGTCGTGTCCACCTTAATCTTCTTATCCTTGCCAGCTGCCACCAGAGACACGGTGAATGATTTCTTCTGGTTGATGTAAATTAGGTTGATGTAAATCAAAAAAAGACACGGTGAATGATTTCAAAAGGTTGATGTAAATTTTTTCAACCCACGGTGTTGAAAAAACTGACAAGCCTCGTTGATCCGCTGCTGGAGGCCTAGGGGGGACGATGCTTCCAAGACTAGATCGTCGGCAAAGGCCATGGCGTCGAGGGAGCGTTCCCCGACACCAAAGCCAATGCCCGGGGAGATATTGTCCAAGAACCCGTTCAGGACTGCATTAAACAAGACTGGAGAAAGCGGGTGACCTTGCCGTACTCCGGAGGTTGGTTTAACGATGCGCTTTTCATGGCCAATGCGCAGCAGAGTAGGCGCGACACGATAGAGGTCCATCAGATAATCCAAGAAGTCGGGGTCCAGACCGGCGAGTCGAGCACCTTCAAAGATCGCCTCACGGGATACCTTGTGGAACGCCTTTGTTAAATCGACGACGGCTAGGAATAATGATCTTCTTTGCTTCCTCGCTTCGGCGATGGCGGTGTTAAGCAACACGATGTTTTCGGAGCATTCATCGACCGGCAAGAAAGCGCGCTGGCGATAGTTAAAACGCATGAACGTTGATAGACGTTTGGCGATGATTCGATGAAACAGACGGAGCACAACGGAAGAGATGGTGATGGGTCTGAAGTCCATAGGGTCGGTGGCGCCGGGTTTCTTGGGGACGAATATCGTGCGGGCATTCCTCAGGGCCGTAGGGACTTTCTTCTGCAGAATTATGAGGTTAAGGAGGAGGCGAGGCACCACTGATGGCACTGCCCGCAGGGAACGAGGAGTGAAATTGTCTGGTCCGGGAGCTGATCCAAGAGGCGGCATGTTGGCTTTGATGTCTTGGGCTGTGATGAGATAAAATGGGTTGACTGTCACTGGAGTGCGTGTCGATGAAGGAGGAAGCGGGAGGGAGCCTTGTTCAGTGAACACTTGTTCCCACGCGTCGAGAAAGGCCCGCTCGTCCTGGACTGCAGCCGGAGCGTAACCATCCAGGACCGAGCGGGCACAGTCAGATTGTTTGCGCCGGAAGAGGTCCTGGAGCCGCGCATATTGGATCCTTTTTTGCTTCCTCTTACTTAATGTCTCGAAGCTCTTCCGGGGGGGAGGGGGTTGATTAGGATGTCTGGGCCTAAGGTTGATGGACCTTTCGATCAGGAAGACGTCACATATATAGTCGTTCAAGCCGGAGGTGATGTTTACTCCAAGAGCAGCTTGCTTTGCCAGGTAGAAGAGGCGAGCGGCCTGGAGGGACTCCGGGGGCGCACGAGCGGCAATCTTCTTTATCTCGTTCAGGATAACTTCCCTACGGGAGGGACCCAAGCTGTGCGCCACCGCTTGAGAGGGTGAGGCCGTGGCCGAGTCATCTTCAAGTACTGATGCCGCGGGAGGATTGGGGGCGCCATCTATAGCATCATCGAGGGTTGACGGAGGAGATCTTGAACCAGGGCCTTGTAAGCTGGTTGCCTCCTATGGGACTTGACGGCGTCGAAAGTCCGGTCGGGGAACATCTCGTGGAGGGCCGCGTTGAGAGAAGCTGGCTGTGGTTCGTGACTGAGAAGGCGAGCTTGACCTTGAGCTACAGGAAATTTTCTTCTGGAGACCAGCGGGGCCGAACTCTCTGGGTGCAGATTCCCCGATTGTACTCGACGGGGTGACGAGCTTTCTGGTGGAGGCCCAGGCCATTCTTGGTAGAGAAGGCTGCACCACAGAAAGTGCAGAGGAATGGAGTGTTGACGGCACTTCGTGGTTGCGCCGTGGCGGGCCGAGACGAGCTAGGTGGGCAGGCTCGTGCCTCTTGAGTTTCAGACGGGCCAGGAGCAGGATCTGGAGCACCAGGGTCTTCAGGTGGTTCGGATGGCAGGGGATGCTTCTTAAGAGAAGCGTGGATCTTCAGTCCCTTAGACGTTGTGAATGACTTGCCACAGGAGCAGCAGGGCGGCGTTGGTAGTTGGAAGTTATTGGCCAGGAGTCGGTTGACTGGAGTGGGGCGGGTTATTACTAGAAGCCTGCGCCGCGCGGCGAAGGCTTCTTCTTTGTGTACGTTCAGTATCTGTACCTAGTAGATTTCAGCTCAACTCGGGGCGGCAACCCGAGAAGAGTGGGTGGGTGGGTCAGGGCTCCGTTAGTCCCCAAGGTCTGCGAAGACCAAGGGTTATCAGGTTGCACCACGAGAAGGTGGAGTTGACCACTTCCGAGGGAGAGGCTATGTGTTGCGCATCCACTAGGCCTGTAGCATCAAGCTGGCCCCGTCAACAGGAAACTCCGGCCCCCAATTCGCTGGGTTACAGATGGCAGCAGCGATTGTTATTATATATATTATATATATATATATATTATATTATTAGCAGCGGCAATAGCGAAAGCAGATTATTCTCACTGCCGCCTATCACTCGTCTTTGAACGGATTGTATTTCAGAGACATGGTGGGTATCATATTTGGTCATGCTTTGGCGCTGCGCTGGCGGTAGTCGAGGTCGAGGAAGGAAGTCAGCCTGCGTGCGATGATACGATGGAATAATCACAGTATGACAGAGGCCACCGTTATCGGCCTGAAGTCACCTGGGAAATTTGCGTTGGGTTTCTTGGGGATAAAGCTAGTCCTGGCGTTGCGCAATTGCACAAGAAGATTCACAACCAGCAATGGTTTAGGACAGCATATTCGTCGAGGACACCCAGACTACTACAATAGGGCTATCACCGTAGACAGAAGAAAAGCACGGTGGACACCGGAGGAATGTCGATTGCTTGCGGAAACGGAGGTTTCCCTGCTGGGGCCTCCTTGGCTAGCATAAATCAAGCTATCTACGACGTCCTCCGCGCGTGGGGTGTGCCCAGGACCCTAGGGGCGATCAAGGGACGACGACGGTTTGCGGCCCATCGGGAACTGGTGCAAGAGGTTGAGCAGAGGTACAGAAGTCAGCACCAAGAGGACCAGGCCCAGGAACTGGACCTGGTCGCCCAAGAGGACGTAGTTACTCCGTCTCCTCTGGAGATGAGTGCCCCCCTGCTCGGAAATTAAGATATGCAACAATGGTCTGGCGACGAGCAGGATACTGTACCCTCTACTCCTGACAACATTTTCGTGGGAGCCATCCGTGACTTGGTCGATGAATTGCCTCCATCGGACCCCATAACGGCGAATCTCCGTATTGTGGCTGCCTTCTTGTTACAAGGAGAGCCCTATATGGATATCCTGAACCATTTGCTGACAAGGTATTTTGCTCTACCACCAAGACCTACTCCACGACGGGGTCACAGCGGCAATCCAGGACCAGCAACAGCAACGACAAAGAAGCAAAGGCGGGACGCGAGTTTGCAAAAACTCAGGCTCTCTACCACAAGAACCGACGCACCTGCCGCATCGTATATTGGATGGTGATGTAAAGCTACCGCCAAGAGATGATGCATCCTTTTTAGGATATTGGGTCGCAGTCTTCACCTCTCCCACACCACCTTCTATGGACTTGCCCCAGGAAACATCGCCCTTAATGAACATCTAGACCCCCATATCCTGTGCAGATGTGAGTGCAGCTCTTCCAGATAGAGGTTCATCACCCGCCCCTGTCGGATTTACACCAATGGCGTTGAGGCGTTGTCACCCGGCGACGTTTGCCATAATCTGTAACCTGGTTATGGCAAAAGAAGAAGCGTCAGATTACCTAAATAGAGCTCGGATGACGCTTATCCCGAAAACGCAAGACCCAACGGGACATGGAGACTTCGGGCCTATAGCGGTGGCTCCGGTACCCTTACGCCTCCTGCACAGAATCCTGGGGAAACAGCTAGCTGTTGAGCTACAGTTAGATGCCCGCCAGAGAGGGTCTATTAGCGCAGATGGCTGTGCTGAAAATGCTACACTGCTAAACTCTCTTATTATGGAGGTCCCTCAGCGTCTGCGTCCTCTATACTTGCCCGGCGTCGGGAAATTGGCGCCCCCATCGCCCGGCAGCAGCCGCAGTAGCCCCCTTCTGCACTCACGGTTGGGTCGCCGCAGGAGGGAGACCCCCACGTATAGCTGTGCGTGGCTTTCCCGTGTCTGGGGAAAGGGGGATCCTGGCGGTTGAGTGGACTCGGAGGTTGGTTTGGACCCTTCGGGGCCCCTCCGGGAAAACAACACACCGCTTTGGCCCCTGCTTCCCATAGACGGGTGGTCCTGGAAGGCCCGGCCAGGATTATTCAGCTAGTCGCCATCTTCCTTTCTTTGCTTTTCCTTTCTACCCTCTCTTCTATCCCCCTCCTCCTTTCACCCTCTTTGGCGGCAAGGGTCAACCTTGGGCAGTGCTTTCTGTCTTTGAGAAGCTGCACTTGGGTATAGTGTAGATGTAGTGTTAGCGTGTGGGACACGTTCCCTGAGTTGGGCTCCGTGGTGGGTGGCACGCCTTCTACACCGAATCATACTCCCACTGCATGGATCATCAAACAGTCAAAAAGAATGATCGGCCCTTTAAGAGGAGCCGCAACGAAGTACGCACACTGCAGATCGCAGCAAAACCTGAAGAGCCATGGTTCCCTAAGATCCTTGTTATACATTCTGATGATCAAGAAAAACCACTCTCCAAGATATCTCCCTTTCTTGTTGCAAAGACACTTGAACAGGCTATCGGAAAGGCATACAATGCCAAGAAGCTTGGCTCGGGTGACATCCAGGTCGAGATCCAGAGCAGACAGCAGAGCTCGGCGCTAATGTCCCTTGGAAAGATTGGCCAGACTTTGGTCTCCGTCACCGCACATCGTACTTTGAATATGGTGAAGGGGGTCATCTCTGTGGATGAGCTTCTGTCATGTACAGAGTCTGAGATTGAGGAGGGACTCAAAGAGCAAGGTGTCGTTAGTGCAAAAAGGATAGTCCTACGAAGGGATAACAAAGAGATCCCCACAAAGCATATAATTCTGACACTTCAACTTCATGCTCTCCCACCGGAGATAAAGGCCGGGTATGTTAACTGTCGTATCCGCCCGTACATACCAAACCCTAAACGGTGTTTCAAGTGCCAACGTTTTGGCCACCATTCCCAGGTTTGTCGTGGGCAGCTGGTCTGTCCGAAATGTGCCAGTACCAACCACAGTCAAGAGTCGTGCGGCAACGCTTTCCATTGTGTGAACTGCCAGGGCGATCACTCTGCATATTCTAGAACTTGTCCACGTTTCAAAGATGAAAAAGAAGTTCTCAAAATAAAAACTGAACAAAATTTGACCTTCAAAGCGGCACGTGCGCAGCTAGATTTTCAAAGAAAAGGCACTTTTTCTGAGGTGGTGCGTAGGGGAGTCGCACCACCCAGAAAGTCGGTGGAGACCCAAACTGTTGGGCCTCCACTGCAGACTCCCCATCATGTTCCCACGGACACTCAGGTGTCCCCTTCAGTTTCCCTGACCAGCCAAAGTGCTGAGCAGGAAGAAGCAGCTGGCACCTCGAAGGAGGTTGGCAGCACGCTTTCGCTTTGGGATGGGTTTGCTGAAAGCCCTTCCCAGAGTGTTGCACAGGACATGGAGCTCGATGGCGACGACTGCATGTCGCAGAAGTCGTCATCCAGCCTTCCAGGCATGACCTCTCAGGTGAGAGAGCAAAGAGAAGAAAAGCTGGTGGCAGAGGAAGGGGGAATAAACCCAGGGACAAAAGCAAACCGGCCCCTCCAAGAGTGCTACCTCCCTGAATGCTCTTCTCTTACAAGATGCCTAAGCAAATCCCTACACGCACTCAAATGAAACAGTGGTCTTTTATTCTCCTCCTCTTCCTCGTACTCCTTATGGCTCCTACTAGCATTATACAGTGGAATTGCCGGGGTCTTACCACAAACATTGATGACATCCATGATCTCTCAGAAAAACATAATTCCATATGTTTCTGTTTGCAAGAGACATACATTTACCCTGAAATTTCCAATCCTTGAAGACAATGGAACATCTTCCGGAGAGACAGGGTAGACGCAGGACGAGCAGCAGGAGGTGTTGCAGTGCTGACTCGAAAGGAACTTCCTGCGCGAATTGTCCCACTCACAACAACACTCGAGGCAGTTGCTGTACAAATCTGTTTCGATACTGTTATAGCAGTATGCTCTTTATACCTTCCACCTTCAGTTGCCGTGGAACAAAAAGAATTTGAGAAACTCCTAGATCAACTACCCGAGCCGTTTATTTTACTGGGAGACTTCAATGCGCACAATCCACTGTGGGGCAGCAGGAAGGCTGACGTTCGTGGCAGGATGTTCGAGCGAGTTCTACTTGCACGACCGCTCTGTCTGTTGAACACAGGGTCACCAACGTATGTAAACAGCTCCACGCAATCATTTTCTTCAATTGACATCTCGATGTGTAGTCCGTCTGTGTTTCAGAGCATACACTGGGAAGTGGATGAAAACCCTTACGGCAGTGACCACTTCCCGATCGCACTGAACTATTGCTCTACAGAAAGTAGTTTAACTTCCATCCCACCACGGTGGAAGCTGTGTTCGGCAGACTGGAGCGTCTTCGCACAACATTCTGATCTGTCGTCTTTGGTTTTAGAGGGAATGACTGCTCAAAATGCAAGTAACGTCATTACAGATACAATAATAAGCGCAGCCTCTCTCTCTATTCCGCAAACATCTGGTCGTCTACCAAGGCGGCCGAAGCCTTGGTGGACGGATGAGTGCAAAAAGACCCGCCAGGAGCAACATCGCATGTGGGGTATTTTCCGAAGGTACCCAACTGTGGCAAACTTACTTGCTTTTAAAAAGGCTCGAGCTAAGGCACGATGGACAAGGAAACAATCTAAAAAAGAATCCTGGAGAAATTTTATCTCGTCACTGAATAGTAACACACATTCCAAAAAGGTATGGGAAAGGCTGAGGAAAATCAGGGGAGATTATCGAGACATTTCTATTCCTCTCTTGCAAATTAATAATAGCCCTTGTGAGAGCTTGGAAGAACAAGCTAATGTCCTGGGGGAACACTTTCAGGATATTTCTAGCTCCTCCCACTACAGCAGGGAGTTCCTTAAGGTCAAAATGCGTGCTGAGAAACGCAGCATTTTAAATGGTGGTAGTGACAACAGTGCATATGACATGCCCTTTAACATGTCTGAACTCTTAAGGGCGTTACCTCCTTCAAAAGACACAGCACCGGGTCCAGACAGGATAACTTATTCTATGCTACGCCATCTGTCGGGTACATCGAAGGAACGCCTCTTACAATTCTTCAACCTGGTTTGGAGAGAAGGATGTCTTCCATCTCAGTGGAAGGTAGCTACAATTATCCCTGTCCTTAAACCGGAGAAGGAGCCATCGTCACCTGGTAGCTACAGGCCTATCGCGCTCACCAGCTGTTTAGGCAAAACTTTTGAGCGAATGGTGAACAACCGTTTGGTACACTTTCTTGAGGAAAACGAGTGCCTTAGTCGATACCAGTGCGGTTTCCGAGCAGGCTGTTCAACAACTGACCATCTCCTCCGCTTGGAAACTACCATTCGTGAAGCCTTTGTAAAAGGACAGCACTGCGTGTCGGTATTTTTTGACCTCGAAAAAGCTTATGACACCACGTGGCGTCACGGCATCCTCGTAGACTTGCATTCGTTGGGGGTACAAGGCCGTTTGTTACGATGCATTGCCAACTTCCTTCAAGGAAGGACCTTCAGAGTGCAGCTTGGTACAGCTTTATCACACCTTTTTATCCAGGAGAATGGTGTACCACAGGGGGCGATCCTTAGTGTTACCTTGTTTATCGTCAAGATGAACTCTGTTGCCAATGCAATCCCACCTTCCGTAGCCTACTCCTTATATGTCGACGACATTCAAATCTCGTATTGCTCCAGAAGCATGGCCATGTGCGAGAGACAACTCCAGTTAACTATAAACAAACTCTCCGAATGGTCTACAAAGAATGGTTTCACCTTCTCACCCAATAAGACAGTTTGTGTGCCATTCTCAAGGGTTAGAGGAATTGTCCCAGAACCTGACCTCAAGATGAATGGTCACAATCTGCTTGTTGCACACGAACATAAATTTCTTGGTGTTCACTTTGACAGTAAGCTCACCTTTTTACAACATGTCAAACAACTAAAGGTCAAGTGCGTCAGATCACTGAACATACTTAAGGTATTGTCACACAGGTCCTGGGGTGCCGATCGCGAAACGCTATACCGTATATATATCTCGGTGGTTCGTTCAAGGTTTGACTATGGTTCTATTGTGTATGGATCGGCCCGTCAGTCAGTCCTAAAGATACTAGACCCTGTGCATAATCAGGGACTGCGACTTGTCCTCGGCGTCTACCGAACCTCACCAGTCCAGAGTCTTTACTTCGAGACCAATGAGTGGTCTTTGGAGATGCGGAGATTCTACCTTGCAGCCATGTACGCATTAAGAATCCGGAGCTACCCGAAACACCCTGCCCTCCCTTGCGTCAAAGGCACGCACTTAAAACAG
Organism: Ornithodoros turicata; assembly: GCF_037126465.1. Taxonomy (NCBI): domain Eukaryota; kingdom Metazoa; phylum Arthropoda; class Arachnida; order Ixodida; family Argasidae; genus Ornithodoros; species Ornithodoros turicata. The sequence continues at coordinate 125,054 of NW_026999383.1, forward strand.
CTGTTCATAAGAAAACCGAGGAGTATTCCCCCGTTCAGTATGCGGATGCAGAGAGACATCGAGTTCTATAATTTCACAGCCTATGACTCTATGCTATCAGAGTTCAGCCGCAGAATTCCTCCGTGGGCAGTACCCCCCAGGTGCAACCTCACACTGGCAAAATACAATAAACATGAAACACCTCTGATTCAGCTTCAGCACGAGTTTCAGCATCTGCGGGAGAGTTTTGGAGGCCATGTTGAGATATATACTGACGGATCGAAGACAAACACAGCGGTGTCATGCGCCATGGTGTCCGAGACAGAAATAAGATATCACAGGTTAAAGAATGTTGCATCTATCTTCTGTGCTGAGGTTTATGCAATCATCCTAGCAATGAACTTCATTTTGCAGAATTGCATGAAGTCTTCAGTAATCTACACAGACTCCTTAAGCTCATTACATGCTATATGTAGTCTGAGGACGGGGAAAAACTTCCTTGTACACAGAGCACAGTGTTTGGCATGGACAATTTGCAATAAAGGGTATTCCTTGATCCTTTGCTGGGTGCCAAGCCATGTGGGCATCCATGGCAACCAGTGTGCAGATAGAGCGGCCACTGCTGCTCTCACCGCCGACATTACCCCTTTTGACATCCCATATGAAGAATTCAGGCGCTCTTTAAAGGCAAACATAGACACCAAATGGCAACACCTCTGGGACACACAGGAACAAAATAAGCTTCATGTCATCAAGCCCCACTGTGGGGCCCGTGTAAGCAGTTTAGAATGTCGGCTGCATGACGTCTTGCGAAGTCGCCTCAGAATTGGCCACACATACCTCACGCACGGATTCTTGGTTCGTGGGGAGGACCCACCCTGTTGTACAGTTTGTGGTGTCCAGCTCACTGTGCTGCACATGCTGATCACCTGCCCATTGCATGAACAGCACCGCCGTAGATATTTTAAAGAATTTTATTATCAGTATTTACCTTTTCACCCAGCCCTTTTGCTCGGTGATCAGGCTGTTGTTCCTTTTAGTAATGTACGCAATTTAAAAAAAAAATTAAAATCCCCACTTTAGCCCTTTAGTTTAGACCATAACATATCTCACCTCTGTTTTGGCGCTCTCTAGTCCTCGTTGCTTTTGCGCCAAAAAAAAACCAAACATCATCATCATCATCATCCTCTATACTTGGCGTTGCTCGACTTGAGGAAGGCTTTTGACAGCGCCTCCTTCTCAGCAATCCAACATGCCATGCGAATAGTGGGTATCCCGCCTCCAATGCAGAACTATCTGCATCGAGCATATCAGGGTGAGGTGACCTTAACCTCAGGAGCCATCGGAACAACAGTGGTACCATCACGGGGGGTCCGCCAGGGTGACCCCCTTTCGCCCCATCTCTTCAACATCGTCGTGGATGGGTTACTGAGATCGCTACCTGGGGCCGTTGGATACCAGCTGAAGGAGGCGCGCGTAAATGCACTCGCCTTTGCAGACGATCTCGTCCTCGTTGCCTCCACTCCCCAAAGGATGCAGCTTCTATTGGACAGGGCGGTGGAGTATTTCCATCCCAGGGGGCTCCACTTTGGCTTGGCCAAGTGTCAGACGTTATCATTGGTACCCTCTGGGAGGGAAAAGAAGATTAAGGTCGCGCCCATCGCCTTCTCGCTGGATGGGGCGAGCATCCCCGTCTCTGACTGGAAAGATCAATGGAGATACCTGGGCGTTCGATTTAGCGTGGAAGGTATTGGAGTTCAACCGGATCGTGGCCTCGGTTTGATGGTCCAAAGGCTTACATCAGCACCGCTAAAGCCTCAACAAAGACTTCTACTACTGAAGCAGTACCTACTGCCTAGGCTCTACCACTCCCTGACCTTCGGCCGCCTATCCAAAGGACTTTTGAGAGGCCTCGACCTACGCATCCGAGCGGCGGTGAGGTCTTGGGTAAAGCTACCTCACGATACACCAGTACTGTTCTTTCATGCGGCAGTCTCGGATGGGGGTCTAGGTGTCCCAGCGATGGAACTGCTAATCCCTCGACTACGCCTACAACGGCTCGAACGTATGCAGTCATCGGACATTCCAGCGATCCGAAAAGCCGTAGCGACATCACGACTGCAAATGGAGCTTCAAAGAGTCCGGAACCTAGTCAGGCACGATGGTATGGAGATACGCACGAGAAACGATATGAAGAAATACTGGGGTCATCGACTCAGCCAGTCCTGCGACGGAGCGGCTCTCCGTGATGCTTCGAAGGTTCCGATGGCACATTCCTGGGTGTCTGATGATACGAGGTTAATGCGTGGATCGGCGTTTGTGGACGCAGTGAGAATCAGAGCCAATGCGATCCCCACAAGGGCCCGTACGGCCAGGGGCCGGGGTTACGTCCGGGACTGCCGGGCGGGATGTCTACTACCAGGGTCAAGGACACCACTTTCGGAAAGCCTTGGGCACGTGTTGCAAAAGTGTCACCGAACCCACGGAATGCGGGTGCAACGCCACGATAATGTATTAGGATACTTACGTGGTCGTCTCCGGCAGGCAGGATGGGACGTAACTAGAGAGCCCACCATCGCCACAACAGAGGGAATTCGGAAGCCGGACGTGGTCGCATTTAGTGCTGAGGACTCCACCATTATTGATGTCCAGATCATTTCTGGGTCGCGTAACCTTCCCATGGTCCACGCCGACAAAGCGTCAGTAAAAATAATCTGCTTTCGGTGGCTAAATGACACAAATCACGGCCAAGTATGACACCCACCATGTTTTTGAAATGCAATCGGTTCAAAGACGAGTGAAAAGCGGCAGTAAGAATAATCTGCTTTCAGAAATCAGAACGAGAAAAGAAACTCAAGATTGACATGGAGACGAGGTTCATGGCGGGAAATGTGGCGATCCCTTCTCAAGGTCCATCATACATGTTGAGATATCTTAAGCTGTCATTCAGGGCCAGCGGTCGGGCAGCACCTGTATCTCTTCCAATAAAGAGAGATTTGTTTTTTTTTTTAAATAGCTAAATGAAACAAAGCACGGCAAGTGTGACACCCACCATGTTCTTGAAATGCAATCCGTTCAAAGACGAGTGATAGGCGGCAGTAAGAATAATCTGCTTTCTGGAGCTAAATGGCACATAGCACGGCCAAGTATGATACCCACCAACCACGTTTCTGAAATACAATCCGTTCAAAGACGAGTGAAAGGCGGCATTAAGAATAATCTGCTTTCGGTAGCTAAATGACACAAAGCCCGGCCAAGTATGACACCCACCATGTTTTTGAAATGCAATCTGATCAAAGACGAGTGAAAAGCGGCAGTAAGAATAATCTGGCTTTCGGTGGCTAAATGACACAAAGCACGGCCAAGTATGACACCCACCATGTTTTTGAAATGCAATCTGTTCAAAGACGAGTGAAAAGCGGCAGTAAGAATAATCTGGCTTTCAGAAATCAGAACGAGAAAAGAAACCCAAGATTGACATGGAGACGAGGTTCATGGCTGGAAATGTGGCGATCCCTTCTCAAGGTCCATCATTCATGTGGAGATATCTTGGGGTTTCATTCAGGGCCAGCGGTCGGGCAGCACCTGTAACGAATCACATTGACGCCATGCTACACAGGATTACTAAGGCACCATTAAAACCGCAACAGAGGTTAATCCTGCTGAGACATTATCTATTGGCAAGGCTCTATCATCGATTGGTCCTAGGCGCCTGGACGTTGGGGCTGCTTAAAAAGGTTGATCTTAGAGTGAGATCTGCAGTGCGCGAGTGGTTGAAGCTCCCCCACGATGTGCCTATGGGCTTCTATTACGCGCCCATCTCGCAAGGGGGACTTGGAATACCTAACCTCCGGACTGGCATTCCTGTCCTACAGTGTCGAAGGCTCCAGGGACTGACGACCTCCACGAGCCCAGTTGTTCGCGCAGCCATGACATCCCATCACATGAAGGAGACGCTGACAAGAGCAAAGGGGGCCTCCCGTTACCGTGGCCATCTCCTTTCGACTAAAAGTAGACTCGAGCAGTTTTGGGCCCCTCAACTCCACAATTCCAACGACGGACGGGCCATGAGAACTGCAAGCGATGTCCCCCAGGCACATACCTGGCTAAGTGAAGGGACGAGACTAGTGCCCGGTCGGCAATTCATCGACATGATGAAACTTAGGATAAATGCTTTACCATGGCGCACAAGATCAACTAGAGGCCAGAGCTAACCAACGGTCCTGTGCCGTGCGGGATGCAGGGCAAATGAAACTATCTCCCACATCCTGCAAGTCTGCCATAGAACTCACGGAACCTGATGCCGCCGCCACGACAGCGTAATGGCTTATATAAATAAAAGACTACAAGAGGTCGGGTGGCAGACAGCAAGAGAAGGACTTTACAGCGTGGTGGAGGACAGCCTCGAGCCTGACCTGGTGGCGCGGCGTGGTAACGAGACTATGGTGTTGGACGGCAAAATAGTTGGCACCGGTATTGCGCTTGATCTGGCTAACGAACACAAGATACTGAAGTATACCAGGGACGATTTGCTATCGCAGATTGAGCCGCATTACCCTGCGGAGGTGCCAACGGTTGCTGGTGTAACGCTTTCATTTAGAGGAGTGTGGGCCAAGAAGAGTGCGGAGACCCTTCGACAAATGGGACTAAAGAACGACGATTTCAAAATGTTGACTGTCATCGCGATGCAAGGTGGAGTTCGGTCATACAAAGTCTTCCATCGTATGACCGCCGTGATAAACGGGTGAAGAGGGTGGCGGGGTTGGGTGCTCACTGTTCGATAGCGAGTTGTGTCGCTATGTGCATTATTATGTGTCGGGTATATCTTCCCTGTAAGCTAGAAGTTATTTAAAAAAAATAGCCACATGACACAAAGCACGGCCAAGTATGACACCCACCATGTTTCTGAAATTCAATCCCAGCAAAGACAAGTAATAGGCGGTAGTAAGAATAATGTGCTTTCGGTAGCTAAATGACACAAAGCACGGCCAAGTGTGACACCCACCATGTTTTTTGAAATGCAATCTGTTCAAAGACGAGTGATAAGCGGCAGTAAGCATAATATGATTTCGGTAGTTAAATGACACAAAGCACGATCAAGTATGACACCCACCGTGTTTCTGAAATACAATCCGTTCAAAGACGAGTGATAGGCGGCACTAAGAATAATCTGCTATCGGTAGGTAAATGACACAAAGCACGGCCAAGTATGACACCCACCATGTTTCCGAAATATAATCCGTTCAAAGACAAGTGATAGGCGGCAGTAAGAATAATCTGCTTTTGGTAGATAAATGACACAAAGCACGGCCAAGTATGACACCCACCATGTTTCTGAAATACAATCCGTTTAAAGATCAGTGATAGGCGGCAGTAGGAATAATCTGCTTTCGGTAGCTATATGACACAAAGCACGCCCAAGTATGACACCCACCATGTTTCTAAAATTCAATCCGTGCAAAGACGTGTGATAGACGGTAGTAAGAATAATCTGCTCTCAGGCCAGACTATCGTCCAAGCAACCCCCACCTCCTCGTGGTAGGGCCCCGGCAACGTTCCTCGGAACGGCTAACGGGGGCCATGCTCTTATGCGGGGGCGCCGCCAGTGGCGACCGCGTGCTGTGGGTGCCACGTCCACTAAGAAACCATACCTGTACCACGCTCCCGCTGGAGATGTGGCCCACCCAACCAAAGGCCCTGGTGTTGGGGACGGGAGGCCCTAGCGGTTGATGGGGAGGCGGGGTTGAATACTTGCCATGCTCTATTGACATCATTCCATACAGCCACGCTTTGGACACGTACTGGGTGGCTCCCGCCTCGTGCGGATGTTGATGGTAGGCCCCTGTAGCGGTAGCCTTGGAAACTAAAGCCGGGGAAATGTCCTCAACTAGGACCGTACGGCTCCTATAGCCAGGAGTGGTGGCGGACTCCTGTAACCCAGCTTCTGGGGGGCTGGAGATGTTGGGGGTAAGCCTTTGCGGAGAGGCCCCCTCCGACAGTACCCATTAGAGATGAGGCGTAGGACAGCCTTAGCTGAATCTTTGCCATGCTTGAGTGGGATTATTCCATACAGGCACGCTTTGGACAAGTACCGGGTGGCTCCCGCCTTGTGCGGATGTTTATGGTAGGCCCCTGTAGCGGTAGCCTTGGAAACTAAAGCCGGGTAAATGTCCTCAACTAGGACCGTATGGTCCTATAGCCAGGAGTGGCGGCGGACTCCTGTAACCCAGCTTCTTGGGCGCTGGAGATGTTGGAGGGTTAGCCTTGCGGAGGGTGCCCTCTGGCATTACCCACTGGAGATAAGGTGTAAGACAGCATTGCTGACCTGCTGGCTGTGGCCGGCCCGTGACCGGGGTGCTGGGATCCTCCTGGAGTTTATCTCCTTCGGGGGTCCCGGTTAGTTCAGGGTTGAGTACTACCCCACCATCAAGTGTACGAATCATGACCGGGGGCGGAAGCTTCGTGGTTAAAACGCCGCGTAGCGAGTCCCTGTGCCTACAGAACTAGCTAAATGACACAAAGCACGGCCAAGTGTGACACCCACCATGTTTTTGAAATGCAATCTGTTCAAAGACGAGTGATAAGAATAATCTGAATAAGAATAAGAATAATCTGCTTTCGGTAATTAAATGACACAAAGCACGGCCAAGTATCACACCCATCATGTTTCTGAAATACAATCCGTTCAAAGACGACTGTTAGGCGGCAGTAAGAATAATCTGCTTTCGGTAGCTAAATGACACAAAGCACGGCCAAGTATGGCACCCACCATGTTTTTGAAATGCAATCTGTTCAAAGACGAGTGAAAAGCGGCAGCAAGAATAATCTGCTTTCAGAAATCAGAACGAGAAAAGAAACTCAAGATTGACATGGAGACGAGGTTCATGGCTGGAAATGTGGCGATCCCTTCTCAAGGTCCATCATTCATGTGGAGATATCTTGGGGTATCATTCAGGGCCAGCGGTCGGGCAGCACCTGTAACGAATCACATTGACGCCATGCTACACAGGATTACTAAGGCACCATTAAAACCGCAACAGAGGTTAATCCTGCTGAGACATTATCTATTGGCAAGGCTCTATCATCGATTGGTCCTAGGCGCCTGGACGTTGGAGGAGTGATAGGCGGCAGTAAGAATAATCTGCTTTTGGTAGCTAAATGACACAAAGCACTGCCAAGTATGACACCACCAAGTTTCTGAAATACAATCCGTTCAAAGACGAGTGATAGGCGGCAGTGAGAATAATCTGCTTTCGGTAGCTAAATGACACAAAGCACTGCCAAGTATGACACCCACCATGTTCCTGAAGTACAATCCGTTCAAAGACGAGTGATAGGCGGCAGTAAGAATAATCTGCTTTCGGTAGCTAAATGACACAAAGCACTGCCAAGTATGACACCCACCATGTTTCTGAAATACAATCCGTTCAAAGACGAGTGATAGGCGGCAGTAAGAATAATCTGCTTTTGGTAGCTAAATGACACAAAGCACTGCCAAGTATGACACCCACCATGTTTCTGAAATACAATCCGTTCAAAGACGAGTGATAGGCGGCAGTAAGAATAATCTGCTTTCATAACCGCACCGTTCAATGACTATTTAAGAGAGGTATTTGTCCTATCGGCTCCAAGCAGACCCCCCCCCCCCGAAGAGATGCCCAGCGGGTGAAACCCCTAAGCCGCCGCCGCCAGAAGAGGATAGCCTACGCTAAGACTCAGGACATGTTTCGTCGTAATCAACCCAAGTGCGCCCGTCTCGTCCTCGATGGTTACGCTCCGGCTGCAGTCGAGGACGAGAGGGCATTCCTGGGTAGTTGGGAACGCACCTTCACTGGTGCGGAAGAGCTTCCTGTCCTGCCACCTCTAGCTTCACAGAGTGTATCGGTGAAGCCGTTCTACGTCATCACGGCCCAGGATATAAAGAAGAATATGCCACCCAAGTACTCGTCCCCAGGACCGGATAACTTTACAGCACGTCTACTACACGCAGTTCCGGTCACTGTACTTCGCCTCATACTGCTCCTGGGAAGATTACCAACAGCCCTTCGTAATGCAAGAACAGTCTTCATTCCCAAGGTGGCAAATGCCAGGTCGCCCTCGGACTTCCGGCCGATAACGATCTCGTCGGTACTCCTGAGGCTGTTTCACAGGATACTCGCTAGACGTCTAACCGCCTTTCTGGACTTCAACCACAGGCAACGTGCCTTTCAACCTCTTGATGGTTGCGCTGACAACATCCTATTGCTTAGAGCGGCGATTGCTGAGTCACGCCTGAGGAAGAAATCCCTGTATTTAGGAGTCCTGGATCTAACAAAGGCTTTCGACCGAGTATCGAGGGAGGCGATAGTGCAGGGAGCGACCCAAGGGGGCATTGCTAAAGATTTCATCAAGTATCTGTCGGATTTATTACAAGACAGTCCTACCCTGTTATGTGTCAAACGCAGCCAGAGACTTATCCAGCCGACCATCGGCGTTCGTCAAGGGGACCCGCTATCGCCAATCCTGTTCAACCTGGTGTTGGACAGGATGTTGCGCGAAACGGAGAGTGGAATCGGTTTCCCCATTGGAGAAGAATCCCTTGATATTATGGCGTTCGCCGACGATCTCGTCGTGGCAGCTTCCTCACCTGTCGGCCTGCAACACCGCCTGGACAAGATCGTGAGGTTTCTACGGGATCGGGGCTTGCAAGTTAACGCTACTAAGACCTTCACTGTTTCTCTGGTGGCCTCCGGTCGGGACAAGAAAATAAAGGTGGACGACCTAAGGCGCTTCACAATCAACGGGGAGCCTGTTCCGGCTGCTGGTCCTCAATTTGTATTTAAGTATCTTGGAGTTCAGTTCGACCCCTATGATCACGCCAAACCGCAATTCGACGACCTCGTCGAGGGACTAAAGAAAATTCAAAGAGCCCCCCTGAAACCGCAACAGAGGATGGTATTCCTCCGCTTCTATCTCCTGCCAAGAATTCTACACAGACTTGTTTTGGGACGTTGGAGTCTACGATTATTAGAGAAACTCGACCTGACCGTCCGCAATGCAGTGAGGAAGTGGTTGCTGTTACCTCACGACACCCCCATAGGATTTTTCTACACCCCCGTTAAAATGGGAGGTCTGGGAGTCCCCTCTCTCCGTTTAGACATTCCCGTTAATCAGAGGGCTCGATTCCTGCGCCTGCTCTCTTCTTCCCACCCGGCGGTGAGAGAGGCGGTGAAAACATCAGCAATGCAAGATCTCCTACGACGCTCCAAGGAAGCCTCGACCATTCAAGGGAAACACCTCCGGACGCCCTACCACGTTAGGAAGTATTGGGCAGCCAGACTCTACGCCAGCAACGACGGAAAGGCCCTCAAGGAAGCGGCCTTGGTTCCCTTTGCCAACACCTGGGTTGGTGAGGCCACACGCCTAATGCAAGGCAGACAGTACATTGATGCTGTTAAAATAAGAGTTAACGCGCTGCCTTGTAAGGTGCGGTCTGGAAGAGGTCGCTCCGTGGAGAGAGGTTGCAGAGCAGGGTGTAGTTCCCAGGAGACCCTTGCACACATCGTACAGGTCTGCCACCGCACCCACGGAGCGAGAGTTCGTCGTCACGACAACGTGGTTCGATTTGTTGATCGTCGGCTGAGGGACCTTGGATGGACCACGGAGGTGGAACCCATCATTGACGTCCACGATGGAAGATTGAAGCCTGATGTTGTGGCACGGAAAGGGGACCAGATAATTATTCTGGATGCCCAGGTGGTGGGCACGGGCATTGCCCTGGACCTAGCCCACGGCCATAAGTCTTTGAAGTACGGCCCGGACGATGTTTTCAGAGAAATCCGGGGAGAGGCTGATGACTCCTCATCCATCGCAGCGAGTAGCATCACTCTAAACTTTAAAGGAATTTGGTCCAAGGAGAGCGCAGACCAACTTCTGCGGATGGGCCTGTCAAAAAGAGACATTTCAACGATATCTGTGATTGCGGTGCAGGGAAGTGTCAGGTCGTATTGGGTGTTCGGCAGAATGACCGCGGTGGTTGCCCCCACCGGTGAAGCTGTTTAGTATTGTCGGTATAGTTCAGACTTGTACGGGTATCTCTTCCCTCATAAGAGAGATTTGATTAAAAAAAATAGCTAAATGACACAAAGCACTGCCAAGTATGACACCCACCATGTTTCTGAAATACAATCCGTTCAAAGACGAGTGATAGGCGGCAGTAAGAATAATCTGCTTTTGGGTAAACGGCGGGAGTAACTATGACTCTCTTTCAGAGAGAAGACTGCCAGAGAGAAGAAACTAAAGTACAGCCTCCCCGGACTGGAGGAGAAAGTTGCAGAGATGACGGATTGCATCTCCGTGTCACATCAGCCGATTACGTTCTCTGAACGCGGTATTATGGAGAAATCGGGAGCGTCCTTCCTATTATCGTTAGGGTGGTCTAAGAAGATGTTAACATCCCTAACCTTGAACGTAGCACTGGGCTCAGTGTATTGCTTTCACGCTTTCCACAGGGCTACCTTTCGTCCGCAACGGTTTTAAGCTTTTCCCAAGATAAAAGTGCAAGATTTGTTGTATGTTATGCAATAAAGAGTTCTAACCTCTCACCACAGGCTGGGGGTGAGTGGCGTCCCCCTGTCATCCAGCAACTTGGAAGCCCGACAGGAGAAGGAAACGACTCCTGTCCTAGCGCCGGGGGTGGATGGCTCCCCCCTGTTGTCCAGCGACTGGGAGGCGGGTGTAGAGGGAGAAGGAGAGGGCCTGAAGTGCCTGTCGCCATTAGCGGGGCCGCGTTGCGGCGGCCTGTTACCCAGTGAATTCGGGCGCTGGCGGCTCGTGCCGACGGTTCGGAGTCTAAGGATCCTCCCTGCTGCAAGCCGAGTGGATGCGCAATACAAAGTGTCTCCCTCGGAAGTGGTCAACTCCACCTTCTACCTGTTAACCCTTTCGGGGGGACAAACGGAGCTCTGACCAACCCAAAGCTCCACGTGGGCCGCCAACCCGCGTGGAGCTAAAATCTCACTAGGTGCAACGAATCAAATAAGCCAAAGACGAAGCCACAGCCTAGAGGTTGCGGCTCCTAGTGAAAACCTGTTGGTACCTCAGCAGTCGACATCTGACACGAATTCCGGTGTACGAGACCTTCCCTTTGTGTGCTCATGCGGACGTAACTTCACCACATCAAGAGGACTTAAAGTCCATGCTAGGGCTAAAAAGCACAGCCTTCCAGAATTGCCCCAAGCTCTACAACTCAATCAAGGTAACAACATGAATGCTCCTGTTGAACAGCAGAATCAGGAGGCAAGCTCGATCTACCCTATTCAAGACTCTACTATGCAATGGCCGTGCGGGCTCTGTGATCGACGGTTCGCCTCCAAGACCGGACTGGGATTACATATTAAAGCAAGGCATCCCGGCGAACGGAATCAAAACATTGACACACAAAGAGTACGACCGAGATGGTCTCCAGAGGAAGACTATAGGCTGGCCGGAGCCGAAGTGGCTCTCAGGAAAGGCCCACACCCCCCAAGATTTATTAACATCGCCCTCCAAGAGATGTTCCCGGATAGGTCCCTCGACTCAATTAAATCGCATAGGAAGGACATCCGGTATCGAGAGCTGGTCGCTTCCCTTATGACCCATGACCAGTTGGAGCGAGAAGGGGGTCAGGTTGCGGTCGAGGAGCCTCTCCCCCTCGACAATGTGGGCGAAGATGATCCCCATAATCTTGGAATGGATGTTGCTGAGCCTCCACCCAGAAGGTTGCAGGATGTCGCCCCCACCCGGCGCGAGACGATCCGCCGGGAATTACGCAAGATTGCCTCCCGACCCAGTCCTTCGGTCTTCCAAGGAGAACGGCTCTTTGACATCGCCCGGCAGGCCGCAGATGGTGTGGAAGTTTATCAGGCCTTGAACGACTATATACGGGACGTATTTGTTAAAGAAGCTCCTGCATCAGCAAACCCGGTTACCAACAATTCTGGCCAAGGAAGACTAATCCCTACGAGGCGGGCTCTTGGGAGGAGGAAGAAGAAAAGGATACAATACATTCAAACCCAGGCTTTATTCCGGCGAAAACAGCCGCAGTGTGCCCGCTCGATCCTCGATGGTTACGCGAGAGCTGCAGTCGAGGACGAGCGGGCGTTTCTGGATACTTGGGAGGCCATCATGACTAGGCCGTCCCCCCCTCCAATGCCTGAACCAAGGGTCTCGGCGACTCAACGAATAGACCCCTTTTATTTAATTACGACTCAAGACATCAAGGCCAATATGCCTCCAATGGCCTCAGCTCCGGGGCCTGATAATTTCACCCCAAGGAGCCTGCGAGCTGTGCCTCTTGTCGTACTAAGAGTATTGTACAACCTCATCATCCTGGAAAGAAGGGTACCTACTACCTTGCGGAATGCCCGAACATCTTTCATTCCGAAGTGTAAGGAGGCATCCGATCCAAAGGACTTCAGGCTGATTACCATTGCCTCTGTGATCATCAGATTGTTTCATCGCATTCTGGCAAAAAGGCTTACTTCGTTCCTTGATTTCGACCATCGCCAAAGAGCTTTTATTCCGGTCGACGGCTGCGCCGAAAATGTGACAGTGTTGTCTGCGGCGATCGCGGAGGCCAGACGAAGGAAAGCAGCGTTATATATGGCCATGATCGACCTCTCTAAGGCGTTCGATATCGTCTCAACGGATGCCATCCTACGTGGTGCCAGAGTCGCCCGGTTATCCGAAGATTTTCTACTCTATCTGAAGGACCTCTACTCGGATGTCCCCACGTTATTGCGAATAGGGAGGTCTACCAGATTAGTGAACCCTACGACTGGAGTCAGACAAGGAGACCCGCTCTCCCCAGTCCTTTTTAATCTGGTTCTTGACGAGTATCTACGACACGAGGACGCCCGAGTCGAATTCTAAGTGGGTGAAGCCTCGATAGACGTAGTGGCATACGCAGATGATTTGACACTGGTTGCCTCAACGCCGGGTGAATTGCAGGCCCGAATTAACTCTGCGATCGATTTCTTCGAGGTTAGAGGTCTGAAGGCTAACATCTCGAAATCAATGACAATCGCACTTGTCCCATCTGGCAAGGACAAAAAGATGAAAGTTGATCAACAGAGGTCTTTCTATATCTACGATACAGAAATCCCTAAAGGTGGACCCGAGGACACGTGGAGATATCTTGGAGTTGTGTTCTCTCCCACTGGGAAGGTGAGGTCGGCTTGGCAGTACCTCGATGAGTGGCTGGTGAGAGTTAGGCAAGCCCCGTTGAAACCTCAGCAAAGACTGGTAGTGCTACGCCACTACCTTATCCCCAGGCTTTATCATCGTTTGGTACTCGGTAGATGGACGAAGAATCTCCTCCAAAGACTAGATGTGAACATTAGAAGTGCAGTGAGGACATGGCTTAGACTACCTCATGATGTTCCGACCCCTTTTTTCTATGCACCCATCGCAAGTGGTGGCTTGGGAATTCCTGCCCTTGCCATTTCCGTACCAGTGCTGCAGCGAAGGAGGTTAATTCCCTTATCTGAATCTACAAACCCAGTGGTCCGGGAAGTGATGAGGACGCCCTTTGTGCAGCAGCTTTTGGAGAAAGCTAGGAAGTCATCAGCCCTTGATGACCATGTTCTGCGCACCAAAACAGCAATTGGGAGGTACTGGGCGAAGAAGCTCTACGACAGGAACGATGGAAAACTTCTGGCCGAAGCAGCGAATGTTCCCTTCGCTCATGGATGGATCGGGGAGGGCACGAGGATCATGGCGGGTCGCCAATTTATTGATGCCGTGAAGATACGGATCAATGCCCTCCCCTGTAGGACTCGCTCGTCTCGTGGTCGAGAAAGTGAAAAGCGATGTAGAGCCGGCTGCCAGAGTGATGAGACGCTCTCTCACATCCTCCAGCAATGTCATAGGACGCACTGGGTGCGAACGAAGCGCCATGATAACATTACAAAGTACTTAACTCGAAGGCTCCGTGACATTGGGTGAACAGTGACGTGCGAACCGGTTTGCCATGTTCCTGAAGGTACATTGAAGCCTGATTTGGTAGCCGTGACGGGTGATAGTGTCCGCATAGTTGACGCCCAAGTGGTAGGTGGTGGAATCTCGTTAGCCCTTTCGCATGCCCATAAGGTTTTGAAATACCGTCGAGATGACCTTATCGACTGTGTGCGTGGAAGTGTACCTAGGGAGGGCGTGGAAGTTACCAGCGCCACTGTGAATTACCGAGGAGTGTGGTCCAAGGACAGTGTGAGTGATTTAATGCAAATGGGACTAACCAAACAAGACGTTAAAATCATGACAGTTATAGCGTTACAGGGGGGAGTGCGCTCGTACTGGGTTTTCGGTCGTATGACGGTAATGGTGGGAACCCATTCCTGAAGGAGATGTCGCTGGGTGTGTGTCAGCAGTTGCGTTCCTTTTGGGGGCGGGTTTCAAGGTACCTCTTCCCTTTAAGAGGGTATTGTTTAAAAAAAATAGCTAAATGCCACAGAGGACGACCAAATATAATACCCACCATGTGTTTGAAATACAATCCATTCAAAGACGAGTGATAGGCGGAAGTAAGAATAATCTGCTTTATGGGTCCTGGGTCCTCGGAGGAGTCAGAGGGCTCGTTATAGGGCGGAGCTCTAGTTGAGCGTCGGAAACGGTCTGTCCTGGCCAACCAACCCCGCCTCCTCGTGGTAGGACCTGGGCAACGCACAGAGGCATTACGCCCTGTCCGGCTGAAGGGGCTCTGGAAGGCGAATCTCGCAGTGGGAGGTAGCTGCCCCACGATGCTGCGCACCCTATGGGTTGACCCTCACTGGGGAAGCCTCCAGGATGACGTCAGGCCGTGGTAGGGTATATACCGGAGTGGTTATTCCCCAATGGTACTCGGCGCCCGGGCAAAGTCCCTTTGGCTAACTTCTGTGGCGCGTGGTCGTAACCCAGCTTCTTGGGAGCCGGGACCTAGCCTGCGTAACACAAGTACTGGGAGGTCTCGGTTCGTCCGATGATATGGCAGCCTCCTGTAACGGTGCCTACGGATTTATCCGCAAACCGGGGAAAGGTTGGTCGAGGTCTCTTTGGGGCCCTCGGATGAGGCCGGGAGGTATTGCTAACCTCCTGTAATCCAGCACATTTGGAGGCTGAGGGGTACGGGGTATATCCTTGTGCTACCCATTTCCGGTATGCTTTTTCCACAATGGCCTGAAGTCGGAGTGGTGGTGGAACCTTTTAAAAGGCCGTCAGGCGACGTGCCTCGCAGCATCTCCCTGCCGGGAGATAGGAAACGTGATGGCTTCTTTTGGTGTTCATCACTGGTGTCCTTTCACGTCGCCAACGGCGGCAATCCCTGGTGGTACCCGATGTTCGGGCAAAGTTCCTATGGCTAACTTCCGTGGCGTGTGGTTGTAACCTAGCTTCCAGGGGGCCGGAACCTAGCCTGCAAGACACGAATACCGGGAGGTGTGGCGGCCTCTTGTAGCAGCAGCCTTAGGGGTAAAACCCTGTTTCCTTTTGCTGGGTTTAAGTTCATCGGGACCGCTTTGTGGTGAGGGGAAAGTTTTTCCGCTCCCTTCCCTGTTCCACAGGGGCCCTCAGGGAGGCTAGGAGGGGTGGCGTCCTCCTGTAATCCAGCCTGGAAGCTGAGGGGTGCTGGGGGCTTTGGCAACCCCCTGCGCTATCTGTCGAGTGGTGTGGTGCGAGGGCGCTAGCCGGTGGTGGGCCGGAGCCAGGCACGTATCTCGGCCAGCTGGGGCCTCTCTCAGGGTTTATCTCTGTTGGGGGGTCCCGGCTATGTACGGCGAGCACTGCCGAGTCATCAAGTGTGCGAAAGATGGCAAGGGGTGTCCCCCGGTGGTCCTGTACTGCGAGTGGGGGCGCTCCGCGCCAGACATACATAGCTAAATGCCACAGAGGACGACCAAACATAATACCCACCATGTGTTTGAAATAAAATCCATTCAAAGACGAGTGATAGGCGGAAGTAAGAATAATCTGCTTGGCAGTCTGGTGGGACGCTACCAGACGTAAAGTAATCTGTTACATGTTGCAGGCGTGGAGCTGATATTCGCGGCCGGTGGTGTGCGGACTTCTACGTCACGTGGTGTATCCGGAGAAGACGTATCCTGTGAAGACGAGCGGGTCCAGAGTTCCTGGGGCCTGGTTCAAGAGGGTTCCTGCTGCAGCCTCGTTCTGGTGGAGCGGGGTGCCTGTTCCAGTATCGGTCATCTGGGTGTGGGAGGTCTCCAGTGTGGAGCCACCCGCACTATTTTTTAACGCCCGTGCTACACGTTGTCCCTTGATTCATTGAACGAACGATCGATTGAGTGGAATTGCGTTCTCGGCCGGGAGAGGGCGCGGGTGGTTGTTATCACCCCCAATTACTGGGCTTAATTTGCATCATTCCCGTGACCAATCAGGCCCAAAGCTCGTATCAGTGGATTTGGATATCTCTATTGCAAGCACCCAATCCGCCTCCACTGAATTTGCATATCTATACTACAAGCAACCAAACCGGCGCCAGTGGATGCTATTTAACGTCTTCCCTCCCTGGAATCGCCGCAGTCTGGTGGGACGCTACCAGACGTAAAGTAATCTGTTACATGTTGCAGGTTGGCATTGGTATCGCTAATTTTCTATCCACTCTCTGGGTTGTGTTTTGTCCCACCAGACTGCTATCATTGTGTGGATTAGCTTGAGCTATTAGTGTTTGAGCATGCCAAGTGTTTTGCGCGGGTTTTCTATGTTTTAGCCCCTTTCCCGTATTCTTGTATGTTAAAATTACCATCGTGCCCTGCGGCGACAGCTACTGCGCTTTGGTACCGTTTTAGTTTTTTTTTACGCTCACGGGTATGTTTTTGATCCTGAATCTGTATTCCCTGTCAGGTGACAGGGCCCATGTGCGATGGAAGGTTGCCCGAACTGCGGAAACGTTTATAAAAAAAGGGGCTTAACCCAACACTTAAGGAAGTGCGCCCCCGAGTTGGCCAATGCCCGCGTCAACGTACAGCGGCATAACTTTGTCTGGAATGAAGAATTAATGCATCTAGTAGCACGTAAGGAGTTAGAGCTTAGGGAAAACAACCCCCCTACCCATATTAACATCACCCTAGCCCAATATTTCCCTGGGATAACGGCGGGCAATTTAAGATATAAAAGGAAATCAGCGGCGTATAGAGCGATTTATGAGGAGATGGAACTTAGCCAACTGGCTGAGATGGTCGCCGAAGCTGCGGACATGGAAGAAACCCCGTCCTCTAATGAACCTGACGAAGAACGCCCGCCTAATACCAAAGAGTTACTCAATGAAGCACTATCCAGCTTTTGTACCGCGGCCATTGCAGGGGATGAGACGCGGGACCTTCAGAGAATCATTAATAGGATACTTCTAGGGGAATCTGGTCTGGCGGACCTGGACCGTTGGCTCCTGGCGTTACCCAAGACCCCGCGGACAGGTGGAGG
The DNA here is from genome assembly GCF_037126465.1 of Ornithodoros turicata. Lineage (NCBI taxonomy): Eukaryota > Metazoa > Arthropoda > Arachnida > Ixodida > Argasidae > Ornithodoros > Ornithodoros turicata. The sequence continues at coordinate 142,460 of NW_026999383.1, forward strand.
CAGAAAAAGAGATCACGCCAGGCAAGCCATACCCAATAGAAGAGCCAGACGGCAGCGCTATGGCGAGTTCCAGCGACTGTTTAATAACAACAAAAGGACCTTGGCTGCACGTCTTTTAGACGGGGATAAGAAGGGAGACTGTGATGGCGAAAAGGTGGTCAATTTTTGGGCACACATCTTTCAAGAACCCAGTGACCAGGTATTACTTGGAAACTGTGACTCCACTGGCCCGGATTTGCTGCTCACCCCAGTGACACCGGAGGAGGTGAGGTCAGCATTGAGTCATAGTACTTCGGCCCCGGGGCCCGATGGCCTAACGACTGCCACTTTGCAACGACTACGTCCTGCTGCCCTTGCTGCCTTATGCAACCTATTGCTTTTTTTAGGAAGGTTGCCCCCGGCGCTGACCTCGGCTAGGACTATCTTTCTCCCTAAGAAAGAAGTGAGTTCCAGACCGGAGGAATTCCGCCCAATTACGATTGCTTCTTCTTTCGTCAGACTGTTCCACCGGACGCTCGATGCGAAACTCAGAACCAAGATTCGCTTGAACAATATCCAGAGAGCTTTCCGGCCGACAGATGGGACCTTTGAAAACATCTATCTACTCAGGTATCTCCTTAAGGATGCCAGGCGCCGCCGTAAAGGGTTAGCGCTGGCCTCTATTGACTTGAGGCGGGCATTCGACAGCGTCCCCTACGATGTAATTTACCGGGCACTCGCAGGAAGAAGGGTGGACAAAGTGTTCCTGGATTACCTTATGGCGTTTTATAGTACTAGTGCCACAACGTTGGAGATGGGGGATGCCGAAAGGACCATTCAACCAGCTAAAGGGGTCCGCCAGGGGGACCCACTTTCCCCGTTGTTGTTTAACCTTGTACTTGATGAATTCATCGCAGGAATGCCTTTGGATATCGGGCCAGACATTGGGAGCCACAACCTCTCTGCACTAGCGTTTGCAGATGATGTAATCCTGGTGGCTCGGACCCCTCAGGGTCTTCAAACCCTCTTGGACAATTTTACACTATTTACGAGTGCAAGAGGTTTGCATATCAATGTCGGGAAATGTGCCTCTTTAACCATCAGCCCATCTGGGAGGCAAAAGTTAACAAAGGTCGTCCCATCGGAGTACTTGGTAGGGGAGGAGAAGATCCCGGTTCTACAAGTATGTGACACACTCAGGTATCTCGGCGTGGACATCAATTCCTTCGGGCGGATTTCACCTCGTATCAACGATATTTCGCAGCAGCTGGATGCATTACGAAGGTGTCCCTTGAAGCCACACCAGAAGATGATTATGCTTTTATTCTATCTTCTTCCCAGACTTATCTATGACTGGTCTGTTTCAGAGGTGGATACTGCCAGATTACAACTATGGGATAGACGCATTAGGCATTATGTCAAGTCTTTTTTACACCTCCCGCATGACGTTCCGAATGCCTTCATTTATATCTCCATAGGTGACGGAGGTCTGGGGGTCCCATCGTTTGAGTTGGCCTTTCCTAGGATTCGTTTGGCGAGGATAACCAGGATGGCTACAAGGGAGGACGATCTGCTGAGCGAGGTTTCAGCATCGGCCCTGTACCTGAAAGACACCACCAAGCTCCGGAACCTACTCACAAAAGGGAATTCCATCCTGGATTCACCTCTGGCCCAGCGTAATCACTGGAGAGATACCCTATATGCCACAACGGATGGGAGAGGGCTTGCTGAGGCTGCCAAAGGACCAAAACACCTTTGGATACGTGAGCCGCCGAAATTTATCTCTGGATCTGAATATAGACACCTTGTTAAACTACGAGCACATGCTCTCCCCACCCGCCTTAGATGCGCCAGAGGGCGAAATAAGAACACTAGGTGTAGTGCAGGCTGTAACATGGCGTAATCGGTATCCCATGCTATGCAGAGTTGCCCGAGGACCCATGGAGCACGGGTGAAGCGACATGATAATTTAGTGAATAGAATCAAGAAGAAGGTGGAACAGGATGGCACCAGAGTTTATAAGGAGCCTCAGATCAAGGTCAATGACCTTATGTTTAAACCAGACATAGTTTTTTGCAGACATGGCCAAGCGTTCGTGGTAGATGTGCAAGTAAGAGGAGAATTCAAGTCACTAGCCGCCTTCGCTAATGAGAAGAGGAGGAAATATAGCATCCCGGGCTTGGAGGAAAAGATAATGGATCTCACCGACTGTCAAGAGGTGATTCACCAGCCTATCACATTGACCGAAAGAGGGATTATGGAAAAATCAGGGGCCACCTTTTTGAGGTCTCTTGGCTGGTCCAAAAGAATGTTGATCTCCCTCACACTAACTGCCGCTCTTGGGTCGGTGTATTGTTTTCGTTGTTTCCACCGGGCAACCTTCCGTCATGGGCGGTTTTAATTTTTTTTCGTAGAATAAAAGAGAATGATTTATGTGTACTGTTGTGCAAATAAAGAGTTAGTAGCTAAATGCCACAGAGGACGACCAAATATAATACCCACCATGTGTTTGAAATACAATCCATTCAAAGACGAGTGATAGGCGGAAGTAAGAATAATCTGCTTTAGGTAGCTAAATGCCACAGAGGACGACCAAATATAATACCCACCATGTGTTTGAAATACAATCCATTCAAAGACGAGTGATAGGCGGAAGTAAGAATAATCTGCTTTATGTAGCTAAATGCCACAGGGGACGACCAAATATAATACCCACCATGTGTTTGAAATACAATCCATTCAAAGACGAGTGATAGGCGGAAGTAAGAATAATCTGCTTTAGGTAGCTAAATGCCACAGAGGACGACCAAATATAATACCCACCATGTGTTTGAAATACAATCCATTCAAAGACGAGTGATAGGCGGAAGTAAGAATAATCTGCTTCGCCGATATTGACCGCTGGATTGGTAGCCTATCTCGTGGTAAGAATAGGATATTCCATCCCCACCAAACCAGGGTCAACCCCGTTCCAGTCTCGAACAGAGTCACTCGTAGACGGCGATACGCTGAATTTCAAAGACTCTTCAAGAGGAACAAAAGGAAACTAGCTGCTAGACTGCTGGAGGGTGACAAGCAGGTTGTGTGCGACCCAGAAAAAGCTCTCGAATTCTGGGCCAAGGTGTTCCAGGAACGCAGCGAGGTCGCATTCTTTGGAACCGAGGGGTCTCCTAGCCATGGCTTCCGCCTTACGCCGGTATCGACTGAGGAAGTGGAAACTGCCTGCCGTGGCAACAATTCCTCTCCTGGTGAAGATGGCATCTCCATCGGTAGGATCCGCCAGCTTCATCCGAAGGTATTAGCAGCCTTGTTTAACCTGCTCCTCCTTCTGGGCCGTTTGCCCCCATCTCTAACTTCTGCAAAAACTATCTTTCTTCCAAAGAAAGAACGAAGTTCTGCCCCCGAGGAATTGAGGCCAATTACGATCTCCTCCATTATTCTCAGAATATTTCATCGAATCCTCGACACCAAGATGCGTGCTGGGATCCGTCTGGATCCCATTCAGCGAGCATTTCGACCCACCGATGGCACTTTCGAAAACATCTACCTCTTGCGTTATATGCTGAGACAAGCTCGTAGGCGCTGTAAGTGCTTGGCCCTTGCAGCTATCGATCTGCGACGAGCTTTTGACAGCGTGCCCTTCGAAGTCATTTTTAGGATTTTACAGCGTCGGGGCGTCGACGAGGTCCTGATCCAATACCTGGAGGCCTTCTACAAGAACAGCTCTACCACCCTCACCATGGACGGCATCCAGAAAACAAGCAGGGCGACCCAGGGCAGGGGGACCCCTTATCGCCTCTGCTATTCAACCTGGTCATCGATGAATTCATCGCTGAACTTCCAGAGGGGATAGGTGCCGAGGTCGAGGGTCGTAGTCTGGGAGCCCTCGCCTTCGCAGACGACATCATCCTGACGGCCAGAACCCCCGAAGGTCTCCAACGCACCATCGACAACTTTACTCTATTCGCAGGAGCTAGAGGTCTACACATCAACATCTCTAAGTGTGCCACCCTCACCATTATGGCCTCCGGTCGTCAGAAGCTCACCAAGGTCGTGCCTACAACCTACTGCATTGGTGAGGAGACTATTCCTACGTTGGGCGTCGAAGACAAACTTAAATATCTCGGGGTCGAGATTAATACATTTGGGAAAGTTTCTCCTTGCATTACGGGCCTCTCGGAGCAGCTCGAAGCCTTACAACGCTCCCCTCTCAAGCCACACCAAAAAATGACTGTTTTATTATACTATTTGCTGCCCAGGGTTGTCTATGATTGGACGGTAGCCGAGACAGACATTTCCAAGCTGCAACTGTGGGATCGTCAAGTACGACGTTACGTTAGGCATGTGTTACACTTGCCTCATGACGTCCCAAACGCCTTCATATACGCAAGTATTCAAGATGGGGGTTTGGGTGTGCCCTCATTCGAGTTTTCGATGCCGAGGTTACGGTTACAGAGACTTCAGAATATGAGTGCTAAAAAAGATACTTTTCTGGAAGCCGTTACCCTCTCGCAGCTCTTCTTGCAGGATGTGTCCAAGCTGCGTAACGTCTTACGCCACGGTAGTTGGACCCTGGAATCTAGCGAAGAACAGAAAAAGTTCTGGAGGATCAAGCTCTACGCTACCGTTGACGGTAAAGGCCTCTGCGAGTCATCATCGGCTCCGAGGGCTTCATGGTTACGGGACCCGCCTCAGTTCCTCACTGGCGCGGAATACATTGACATCATCAAACTCCGGGCCCATGCACTTCCAACGAGGCTACGCTGTTCCAGAGGACGAAGCAAGCCAACCCGATGTGGGGCAGGTTGCCCCACATCCGAATCGATTTCCCACATCCTGCAAGGGTGCCCGCGAACCCACGGCGCTAGGGTTAAACGACACGACCGAGTGTTAGATCATATCAAGAAGAAGATCGAAAACAGCGGCATACGAGTATACAAGGAACCACAGCTCAAGTTGGATGACGTCGTCTACAAACCCGACCTGGTATATTCTATTGAGGGGATTACTTACGTATCGGACATTCAAATCCGGGGCGAATATAAACCTCTCGCTGCCTTTGCTTCTGAAAAGGTCCGGAAATACAGTGTCCCGGGCCTTTCCGAGAAAATTTCCGACCTTACAGATTGCCCGTTGGTAGTTCATCAGCCTATTACTTTTTCAGAACGGGGGATCATGGAGCGGAAAGCTGCTACTTTTTTGCGCGAACGCGGATGGACCAAAAGAATGCTAGCATTTCTTTCACTTATGGTCTGCCTTGGGTCCATTTACTGTTTTAAGTCATTCCAACGTGCAACCTTCCATCCTTTCAGGTTTTAATCTTTTCCCACTAATAAAAGAGAAAGATTTATTGTATATATGTATATATGTCAATAAAGAGTTCATAGCTAAATGCCACAGAGGACGACCAAATATAATACCCACCATGTGTTTGAAATACAATCCATTCAAAGACGAGTGATAGGCGGAAGTGAGAATAATCTGCTTTATGTAGCTAAATGCCACAGAGGACGACCAAATATAATACCCACCATGTGTTTGAAATACAATCCATTGAAAGAGGAGTGATAGGCGGAAGTAAGAATAATCTGCTTTAGGTAGCTAAATGCCACAGAGGACGACCAAATATAATACCCACCATGTGTTTGAAATACAATCCATTCAAAGACGAGTGATAGGCGGAAGTAAGAATAATCTGCTTTAGGTAGCTAAATGCCACAGAGGACGACCAAATATAATACCCACCATGTGTTTGAAATACAATCCATTCAAAGACGAGTGATAGGCGGAAGTAAGAATAATCTGCTTTATGTAGCTAAATGCCACAGGGGACGACCAAATATAATACCCACCATGTGTTTGAAATACAATCCATTCAAAGACGAGTGATAGGCGGAAGTAAGAATAATCTAATAAGGAGTTTCTCAACTTTTCCGCAGGTAGATTAACGATACCTTTAATTATGACAACCCGTCAGGCGACGGGCCCTGCGGAGACCGCTGAATGTCCGCGCTGTTTTAAGACTTACAAGAAAAGGGGACTGACACTTCATCTAAGAGTTTGTGCCCCAGAGCTGGCAAACGCCAACGTTAGGTTAGACAGAACAAATCTCAGATGGACCAGGGAAGAGCTAACCCTAGTAGCCCAGAAAGAAATTGAGCTGATGACCAGAAATACGCCGCCGAAATTCATTAACCAGGCCCTCGCCGCGGCTTTCCCGTCGCGCACTGCTGAGCAGTTAAGATATAAGAGGAAATCGGAGATGTACAGGGCCCTCATAGCGCAGTTACGTGAGGGAGAGGCAGCGGCAGAGACGGCGGGCGATGATATAGGTCGTGGTAGCACAAGTCAACCCGCTAACTCGATATCAAGCGGGAGTGCGTCTAGTAATATCACTGAACACCCGGTAGAGCCATCTAGCGTGAGGAGGGTGAGCCGCCGGGTAGAAGCGATTGAAGAGAGTGACAGTGAAACATTATCTGTGTTGGCAAATGAAATTGTTGAATTCGTCCTGCAGGATGAGGGGGGGTTGGTCCCCGGTGGACAGGGCAGTGATGCCTCTAGTCATGACTCTACGCATACAGGTGATATAGATTCTCCTCTAACATGTTCGGCCGATCCCTTGTCCAGAGATCCCACACAGTGGGGAAGGGTCCTACTCACGGTTACAAAGAGCCCTCGGTGTGTATTGCAGTAAAGAAACATCTAGAGAACGCTCGAGAGAACTGAAACGGATTATTCGGCACGTCCTTGAGGGAGATACGAGCTTTGCAGATATCGACCGATGGGTCAGCAGCTATATGTCACCGAGACCACCGCGCCCGGAGCACCCTCGGCCGAGGACTAATGACGACGGTCCAATTAGGAGGAGCGGTAGAACGGAGCGGAGAAGGAGCTATGCGCGACACCAACGCCTGTTCCACCTAGACAAGAGGAGACTGGCCGCAGAGCTACTAGATGGACAAAACTCAAGTCAGGGCGATCCGGAGGCAATCGTACAAGCGTGGAAAACTATCCTCACGGAAACTCCGGAAACTATGTGTTTGGAAGCTCCATCACCTCCGACCAATCTTATGCATCTGGAACCGGTTACACCAGAGGAAGTTAGACAGGTTGTTGCTGGGGCAAAAACCAGCCCAGGAGCAGATGGGGTGACGGGTGATGACCTGCGTCGCATACCCAGTGAAGATTTGGCGGCCTTGTTCAATCTGTTCCTGTTCCTTGGAAAGCTACCACCATCCCTCACATCAGCCAGGACGATCTTCTTGCCCAAGAAATCCGTAAGTGTGGAGCCTTCGCACTACCGCCCCATCACGATTGCTAGCATGTTTCTACGTACCCTTCATAAAATCTTGGATCGCAAACTCCGGAGTTTTCTAATATTGAACAACTTACAGCGGGCCTTCCGACCTACCGATGGGACGTTTGAGAATGTCATGTTGCTACGGCACATCATCAAGAAAACCCGCAAGAAGTGTAGAGGGCTAGCCCTGGCATCGATTGATCTGCGTCGTGCGTTCGACAGCGTACCGTTTGCAGTAATTTTCAAGGCACTCAGGTCCCGTGGAGTAGACCAATGTTTGTTAGAATATTTAGAGCATTTTTACAATAACAGCTCCACCACGTTGCAAATGGGGCGCGTGCAGTGTCTTGTTCGACCGTCGAAAGGGGTGCGGCAGGGGGATCCCCTGTCGCCGCTATTGTTTAACCTTATCATGGACGATTTCCTCTCATCACTAGGTCGGCACATTGGACCGGAGGTCAATGGAGTTCGCCTAGGTGCCTTAGCATTCGCCGACGATATAGTGTTGCTTGCAGAAACGCCCCAAGGACTGCAGCACATATTGGATTCTTTCACTATATTCGCCTGTGGACACGGATTGAATATCAACAACCTAAAATGCGCAACCTGGACCATGATACCCTCCGGCTACCAAAAGCTTGTCAAGGTAACGCCCACCAAGTACTACGTAGGACGAGACCCGCTACCGTTTCTGTCCGTGAGTGACCGACTTGCCTACCTCGGTATACTGATCGATGCGTTTGGAAACGTTCATGCCAACAAGACTTTGGCTGCTGCCCAGCTGGAAACACTCCAACGATCACCTTTGAAACCGCATCAGAAATTGGTGATATTGCTCTATCATCTACTCCCTCGCTTTGTCTACAGCTGGACCCTGGCTGATCTTCGGGTTCCGGTCCTCCAGAAGTGTGATAGAGAGATAAGAGGTTGCCTTAGGACATTTTTGCATCTGCCTCATGATGTGCCCAATGCCTATTTCTATTCTAGCATCAAGGATGGCGGACTGGGTGTCCCCTGCTTCGCTCTGGCAGTTCCCAGGATGCGACTGGACAGATTAGCCCGTATCGGTCAGAGACCTGAAGATACCTTCTTGCTGGCACTGTCCACTACTTCTTTGTATCGCAGGGAACTGACCAGGCTACAGGGGGCACTCAATCAAGGGGGCTCGGACCTCAGCAACAAGATTAGTCAGCGAAACCACTGGCGCCAGCGCCTCCTGGGAACGACAGATGGGAAAGGTCTAAAAGAAGCCCCTGGATGCCCGCCACCCTCATGGATCTTAAACCCGCCTCGGTTCTTATCAACCACTGAATGGGTCAACCTGATAAAGCACCGAATACATGCTCTTCCCACCAAGGTACGGTGTGCCCGGGGTAGGAATAAGGACACGAGGTGTTCTGCTGGTTGCCTGTCTGCTGAGACGTTTGCACACGTCGTTCAAGCCTGTCCTAGGACACATGCCCCACGCATTGCTCGCCACGACAATATAGTTAAGTATCTCCAGGGGTCTGCTAGAAGACTGGGCGTGCAAGTCTTACGTGAGCCCAGGATCATGGCGAATAATGAAACCTTCCGACCGGATCTACTCATCTACAGTCAAGGCATGGCATTCGTCAGCGACGTACAGGTGCGCGGGGATTTCAGGCCTCTGTCCTCATTTGCTGATGACAAAAGAAGGAAATATAGCAATGAAGACTTCAATCGACAAGTACGAATTATCACTGATTGTGAGTTAGTTTTTCATGAACCTGTCACTTTTAATGAGCGGGGATGCCTGGAGAAGGGAGCGGTCCGATTCTTAACGAACCTAGGCCTTGCTAGACAACAGCTGTCTTATATGAGTCTGCTGGTGTCCCTGGGGACAATAAAGTGTTTTCAGTCGTTTATGCGGGGCACCAGCGGTCACTATTGATGTTCACTCTCTCATAAAAAGAGATAAGGATTTTGTTGTGCATATGTATGTGTTGCAATAAAAAGTTTCTAGCTAAATGCCACAGAGGACGATCAAATATAATACCCACCATGTGTTTGAAATACAATCCATTCAAAGACGAGTGATAGGCGGAAGTAAGAATAATCTGCTTTAGGTAGCTAAATGCCACAGAGGACGACCAAATATAATACCCACCATGTGTTTGAAATACAATCCATTCAAAGACGAGTGATAGGCGGAAGTAAGAATAATCTGCTTTAGGTAGCTAAATGCCACAGAGGACGACCAAATATAATACCCACCATGTGTTTGAAATACAATCCATTCAAAGAGGAGTGATAGGCGGAAGTAAGAATAATCTGCTTTAGGTAGCTAAATGCCACAGAGGACGACCAAATATAATACCCACCATGTGTTTGAAATACAATCCATTCAAAGACGAGTGATAGGCTGAAGTAAGAATAATCTGCTTTAGGTAGCTAAATGCCACAGAGGACGACCAAATATAATACCCACCATGTGTTTGAAATACAATCCATTCAAAGACGAGTGATAGGCTGAAGTAAGAATAATCTGCTTTAGGTAGCTAAATGCCACAGAGGACGACCAAATATAATACCCACCATGTGTTTGAAATACAATCCATTCAAAGACGAGTGATAGGCTGAAGTAAGAATAATCTGCTTTAGGTAGCTAAATGCCACAGAGGACGACCAAATATAATACCCACCATGTGTTTGAAATACAATCCATTCAAAGACGAGTGATAGGCGGAAGTAAGAATAATCTGCTTTAGGTAGCTAAATGCCACAGAGGACGACCAAATATAATACCCACCATTTGTTTGAAATACAATCCATTCAAAGACGAGTGATAGGCTGAAGTAAGAATAATCTGCTTTAGGTAGCTAAATGCCACAGAGGACGACCAAATATAATACCCACCATGTGTTTGAAATACAATCCATTCAAAGACGAGTGATAGGCTGAAGTAAGAATAATCTGCTTTAGGTAGCTAAATGCCACAGAGGACGACCAAATATAATACCCACCATGTGTTTGAAATACAATCCATTCAAAGACGAGTGATAGGCTGAAGTAAGAATAATCTGCTTTAGGTAGCTAAATGCCACAGAGGACGACCAAATATAATACCCACCATGTGTTTGAAATACAATCCATTCAAAGACGAGTGATAGGCTGAAGTAAGAATAATCTGCTTTAGGTAGCTAAATGCCACAGAGGACGACCAAATATAATACCCACCATGTGTTTGAAATACAATCCATTCAAAGACGAGTGATAGGCTGAAGTAAGAATAATCTGCTTTAGGTAGCTAAATGCCACAGAGGACGACCAAATATAATACCCACCATGTGTTTGAAATACAATCCATTCAAAGACGAGTGATAGGCTGAAGTAAGAATAATCTGCTTTAGGTAGCTAAATGCCACAGAGGACGACCAAATATAATACCCACCATGTGTTTGAAATACAATCCATTCAAAGACGAGTGATAGGCGGAAGTAAGAATAATCTGCTTTAGGTAGCTAAATGCCACAGAGGACGACCAAATATAATACCCACCATGTGTTTGAAATACAATCCATTCAAAGACGAGTGATAGGCGGAAGTAAGAATAATCTGCTTTAGGTAGCTAAATGCCACAGAGGACGACCAAATATAATACCCACCATGTGTTTGAAATACAATCCATTCAAAGACGAGTGATAGGCGGAAGTAAGAATAATCTGCTTTAGGTAGCTAAATGCCACAGAGGACGACCAAATATAATACCCATCATGTGTTTGAAATACAATCCATTCAAAGACGAGTGATAGGCGGAAGTATGAATAATCTGCTTTAGGTAGCTAAATGCCACAGGGGACGACCAAATATAATACCCACCATGTGTTTGAAATACAATCCATTCAAAGACGAGTGATAGGCGGAAGTAAGAATAATCTGCTTTAGGTAGCTAAATGCCACAGAGGACGACCAAATATAATACCCACCATGTGTTTGAAATACAATCCATTCAAAGACGAGTGATAGGCGGAAGTAAGAATAATCTGCTTTAGGTAGCTAAATGCCACAGAGGACGACCAAATATAATACCCACCATGTGTTTGAAATACAATCCATTCAAAGACGAGTGATAGGCGGAAGTAAGAATAATCTGCTTTAGGTAGCTAAATGCCACAGAGGACGACCAAATATAATACCCACCATGTGTTTGAAATACAATCCATTCAAAGAGGAGTGATAGGCGGAAGTAAGAATAATCTGCTTTAGGTAGCTAAATGCCACAGAGGACGACCAAATATAATACCCACCATGTGTTTGAAATACAATCCATTCAAAGACGAGTGATAGGCTGAAGTAAGAATAATCTGCTTTAGGTAGCTAAATGCCACAGAGGACGACCAAATATAATACCCACCATGTGTTTGAAATACAATCCATTCAAAGATGAGTGATAGGCTGAAGTAAGAATAATCTGCTTTAGGTAGCTAAATGCCACAGAGGACGACCAAATATAATACCCACCATGTGTTTGAAATACAATCCATTCAAAGACGAGTGATAGGCTGAAGTAAGAATACTCTGCTTTAGGTAGCTAAATGCCACAGAGGACGACCAAATATAATACCCACCATGTGTTTGAAATACAATCCATTCAAAGACGAGTGATAGGCGGAAGTAAGAATAATCTGCTTTAGGTAGCTAAATGCCACAGAGGACGACCAAATATAATACCCACCATGTGTTTGAAATACAATCCATTCAAAGACGAGTGATAGGCTGAAGTAAGAATAATCTGCTTTAGGTAGCTAAATGCCACAGAGGACGACCAAATATAATACCCACCATGTGTTTGAAATACAATCCATTCAAAGACGAGTGATAGGCGGAAGTAAGAATAATCTGCTTTAGGTAGCTAAATGCCACAGAGGACGACCAAATATAATACCCACCATGTGTTTGAAATACAATCCATTCAAAGACGAGTGATAGGCTGAAGTAAGAATAATCTGCTTTAGGTAGCTAAATGCCACAGAGGACGACCAAATATAATACCCACCATGTGTTTGAAATACAATCCATTCAAAGACGAGTGATAGGCTGAAGTAAGAATAATCTGCTTTAGGTAGCTAAATGCCACAGAGGACGACCAAATATAATACCCACCATGTGTTTGAAATACAATCCATTGAAAGAGGAGTGATAGGCGGAAGTAAGAATAATCTGCTTTAGGTAGCTAAATGCCACAGAGGACGACCAAATATAATACCCACCATGTGTTTGAAATACAATCCATTCAAAGACGAGTGATAGGCTGAAGTAAGAATAATCTGCTTTAGGTAGCTAAATGCCACAGAGGACGACCAAATATAATACCCACCATGTGTTTGAAATACAATCCATTCAAAGACGAGTGATAGGCGGAAGTAAGAATAATCTGCTTTAGGTAGCTAAATGCCACAGAGGACGACCAAATATAATACCCACCATGTGTTTGAAATACAATCCATGCAAAGAGGTGTGATAGGCGGAAGTAAGAATAATCTGCTTTAGGTAGCTAAATGCCACAGAGGACGACCAAATATAATACCCACCATGTGTTTGAAATACAATCCATGCAAAGAGGTGTGATAGGCGGAAGTAAGAATAATCTGCTTTAGGTAGCTAAATGCCACAGAGGACGGCCAAATATAATACCCACCATGTGTTTGAAATACAATCCATTCAAAGACGAGTGATAGGCGGAAGTAAGAATAATCTGCTTTAGGTAGCTAAATGCCACAGAGGACGACCAAATATAATACCCACCATGTGTTTGAAATACAATCCATTCAAAGACGAGTGATAGGCGGAAGTAAGAATAATCTGCTTTAGGTAGCTAAATGCCACAGAGGACGACCAAATATAATACCCACCATGTGTTTGAAATACAATCCATGCAAAGAGGTGTGATAGGCGGAAGTAAGAATAATCTGCTTTGGGTAGCTAAATGCCACAGAGGACGACCAAATATAATACCCACCATGTGTTTGAAATACAATCCATTCAAAGACGAGTGATAGGCGGAAGTAAGAATAATCTGCTTTAGGTAGCTAAATGCCACAGAGGACGACCAAATATAATACCCACCATGTGTTTGAAATACAATCCATGCAAAGAGGTGTGATAGGCAGAAGTAAGAATAATCTGCTTTAGGTAGCTAAATGCCACAGAGGACGACCAAATATAATACCCACCATGTGTTTGAAATACAATCCATTCAAAGACGAGTGATAGGCGGAAGTAAGAATAATCTGCTTTAGGTTGCTAAATGCCACAGAGGACGACCAAATATAATACCCACCATGTGTTTGAAATACAATCCATTCAAAGACGAGTGATAGGCGGAAGTAAGAGTAATCTGCTTTAGGTAGCTAAATGCCACAGAGGACGACCAAATATAATACCCACCATGTGTTTGAAATACAATCCATTCAATGACGAGTGATAGGCGGAAGTAAGAATAATCTGCTTTAGGGTAAACGGCGGGAGTAACTATGACTCTCTTTCTGTAACCTCTCACCATGGGCCGGGGGCGAGTGGCTTCCCCCTGTTATCCAGCAACCTGGAGGCCCGGCAGAGGGAGGTGACGACCTCTGCCTTGTAGCTGGGGAGGAGTGGCTTCTCCCTGTCATCTAGCGACTAGGAAGCTGGTGTGGAGGAATAAGGAAGGGCCCTGAGGTGCCTGTCGGCTTTAGCGGGATCGCGTTGCGGCGATCTGTTACCCAGCGAACTGGGCGCTGCCGGCTCGTGCTGACGGTAGTGGTCATACGATCTCCCTGCTGCAAGCCGTGTGATGCGCAATACAAAGCCTCTCACACGGAAATGGTCAACTCCACCTTCTCGTGGTGCTACCTGTTACCCCCGACGTTGCTTGCAACTAGGGGAACTAACGGAGCTCTGGCCTGCCCCCCGCTCGACTAGGCTACCTACCTGGTCGAGTGAAAATTCTACTAGGTGCAAGTGAAGAAAGTATACAAAGAGGAAGCCGTAGCCAAGTGGCCTCGGCTCCTAGTGCCAACCTGCACCCGCCTGCCTCCTCCACTGCCAACCAAGACGCAGAAAACGTCCTGACGCCACCTGTGTTCGCCTGCTCATGCGGAAAAGCCTTCGCTACTCGTAAAGGTTTACGAGTGCATTCCTCACTCAAGAAACATGTCATCCCAGAGACGGTGGAACCAGTTACTGTTTCCCTACCTGTGACTTCCTCGACTAGGTCGACATCTCCTCGGCCTGGGACATCGCATGACCAAGGCCCTGCAACTAATGAAGATTGCCCAGAGGGAGCAATGGCCTTAAGCTTTCCCTGTTCAGACTGTGGAGCTGCTTTTCGCAAGAAGGTCGGGCTTAGCCTGCATCGGAGGGCTAAGCACCCGGCGACTTACCATGCCGACATTAATACTCAACGTGCCAAAGCCCGATGGGATTCCGAAGAAAATTACCTACTTGCCAAAGCGGAAGCACACCTACTTACCTGTGACGACCCTCCGAGGTTCATGAATCTTGCCCTTCAGGACCTCTTCCCTTCAAGGACAGCTGAGGCGATCAAGTGCCATCGTAAAGATCCTGCCTATAGAGCTTTAGTTGGGCAGCTGCGTGAGGCCGAGCATGAATCTTCATCACATCAACTTCCTTCAAGGTCCACCATCGATGTACCTGATGAGGCGGACCAAGTGTTGAGTGGGAACTCTTCGCCCGGCGTTACAAGTGGTCCATTGCCGGCGCTGACACCGATTATGTGCTCGCCTGATCCTGTGCATTCCCGTCGACGTGTGATCCTGGAGGACATCAGGAAGTTGGTTGACAGAACTCCTCCCGAGGGACCGCATCAAGCGGCTCGACTGTTTGACATCGGTCGACAGGCGGTTTTGGGTTGCGATGTATACAGAGAACTCAATGATTACATCCGTGATGTGTTTGTGCGTGACCCCCTCCCACTCGGTGAAGATCGTCGACATCAACCCCAGGAGAACCGAAGTAAAAGAAAGCAAAAGAAAATCGACTATGTCAGGACCCAATATCTATTCCGGCAGCGCCAGGCAGACTGTGCCAGGGAAATCCTGGATGGACGCAAGCTGAGTGCCTGCAACGACCCCCAGGAGTTCCTTAGGTCTTGGGAGGCCATTATGACCAGAACGCCTACGTCTGTCAACGAGGAAGCCAGTTACCCGCAAGCAAGCTTGTTTCCCATGTATGTGATTACTTCACAGGACATCAAGTCCTGTCTCCCCTCTTTGAAGGCTGCCCCGGGCCCCGATGGTCTGACACCTCGACAGCTTCGTGCAGTGCCGATGGCTCTTCTACGCGTAGTCCTCAACCTCATGACAATCATCGGGAGGGTTCCCACCCCATTACGTAATGCCCGGACAGTGTTTGTCCCTAAGAAGCCGGACGCTTCCCATCCTAGTGACTACCGGCCGATAACCATTTCTTCGGTCCTGTTGAGACTATACCACAGGATTCTTGCCCGCCGCCTGGCCTCACATCTAGAACTTGATCATCGGCAACGAGCGTTCCGGCCAGTGGATGGCTGTGCGGACAACATCATCCTGCTAAAAACCGCCATTGCAACCGCTAAAACAGAAGGCAAGTCTCTCTACGCCGCGGTTACGGATCTGACCAAGGCGTTTGACAGGCTCTCCTACGAAGCTATATTTCGAGGATGCAAGCTGATGGGCCTGTCGGGCGATTTCGTGGCTTATATTGAGGACCTGTATGGCGACGCCCCTACGCTGCTTAGATTCGGCTCGGCAGAGAAACTCGTCCAACCTACCTCGGGGGTGAGGCAGGGAGATCCCCTCTCCCCTCTACTATTTAACATCGTGCTTAATGAGCTTCTGGCTCGCCAGGACCCCGCGATTGGCTTTGATGTCGGGGACTCGCGTCTGGGCATCATGGCCTTCGCGGATGACCTGGTGGTCTTCGCCTCTACCCCAGCTGGCCTACAGCAACGACTGGACGACGTGGAGTCTTTCCTTCAAGCAAAAGGCCTGGAAGTTAACCCGACCAAGTCTTTCTCCATGGCTCTGGTGTTCTCCGGAAAAGACAAGAAGTCCAAGGTCGATATGGATGTAAGGTTCCGGATCCGTGGCGAGCTAATTCCATCAGCAGGGCCGGAATTCAGTTGGAGATACCTGGGTGTTGATTTCACGTTTACTGGTCGTCCAGTTCCTCCCATCCAGACTATGAACATGTGCCTTTCCAGGATCCAGCGGGCGCCACTTAAGCCGCAACAGCGACTAGTGATCCTGCGTTACTATCTGTTGCCAAGATTTTATCACCAATTGATTCTCGGCAGATGGACGCGGGCGATCCTGGAGAGAATGGATATCAACATAAGAAGCGCAGTGCGAAAATGGATAAAGCTCCCCCACGATGTCCCCAGTGCCTTTTTCCATGCAGCCATACCAAACGGTGGTCTGGGGATTCCCTCGCTTCGTACTTCTATCCCCGTACTCCAAAGGATCCGCTTCTCTAAGCTTCAAGCGTCCACTCACCCAGCGGTTCGTGATGCAATGAAGACACCCTTCATGCGCCGCATGTATGACCAGGCGTCACAAGCCAGCCACATGGACGGTGCGACAATAAGGACAATGACGGCCGTAAAGAATATGTGGGCTCGGAGACTGTACGTGTCCAACGACGGGAGATCCTTGGCGGACTCATCATTAGTGCCGTTTGCCCATTCCTGGGTGGGTGAAGGCACTCGAATTCTCCAAGGGCGTCAATTCATTGACGCCATTAAGGTCCGAATAAATGCCATGCCATGCCGAACTCGCTCAGGAAGGGGTGTGGTATCGGAGCGGTCGTGCCGGGCGGGGTGCCAGTCGGAGGAGACCCTGGCACATATCCTCCAAACCTGCCATAGGACCCATGGTGCCAGGACCCGCCGGCACGACAACATTGTGAATTACGTGGCCAAGCGACTGGTGGAGAAGGGTTGGACCGTCGACAAAGAACCCATCTTTAGAGTCTCCGATGGAGCCCTGAAGCCCGACTTAGTTGTATCCAGAGGCGAGTTGAAGATGGTCCTTGACGCACAACTCGTTGGGACTGGGATACAACTGGAACTCGCGCACGGGCACAAAGTCCTCAAGTATAGCCGCCAAGACCTTCTGGACCAGATTCGTGGTGACGACGGGGCGGACCCCACGGTGTCTAGTATTACGCTGTCTTTCCGTGGTGTCTGGGCGCGAGCAAGTGCGGACACTCTGTTGGACTTAGGTCTGACAAGAAAAGACATTTCTCTAATTAGTATCATGGCACTTCAGGGCGGTGTACGATGTTACCGCGTGTTTGGTCGCATGACCTCGGTGTTAGCTCGCCGGTGAAGTGGTAGTGGGGTGGCTGTGTGGCGTGCGGACTTAGCCCTCGGGCGTCGGGGGTATCTCTTCCCTTTGTAAAGAGAGAACTTATTAAAAAAAAAAAATAGCTAAATGCCACAGAGGACGACCAAATATAATACCCACCATGTGTTTGAAATACAATCCATTCAAAGACGAGTGATAGGCGGAAGTAAGAATAATCTGCTTTAGGTAGCTAAATGCCACAGAGGACGACCAAATATAATACCCACCATGTGTTTGAAATACAATCCATGCAAAGAGGTGTGATAGGCGGAAGTAAGAATAATCTGCTTTAGGTAGCTAAATGCCACAGAGGACGACCAAATATAATACCCACCATGTGTTTGAAATACAATCCATGCAAAGAGGTGTGATAGGCGGAAGTAAGAATAATCTGCTTTAGGTAGCTAAATGCCACAGAGGACGACCAAATATAATACCCACCATGTGTTTGAAATACAATCCATTCAAAGACGAGTGATAGGCGGAAGTAAGAATAATGTACTTTAGGTAGCTAAATGCCACAGAGGACGACCAAATATAATACCCACCATGGGTTTGAAATACAATCCATTCAAAGAGGAGTGATAGGCGGAAGTAAGAATAATCTGCTTTAGGTAGCTAAATGCCACAGAGGACGACCAAATATAATACCCACCATGTGTTTGAAATACAATCCATTCAAAGACGAGTGATAGGCGGAAGTAAGAATAATCTGCTTTAGGTTGGGCGCCGGGTTCGGCCCGGGCCTGACGCGGGCATGGGTCTCGCCTTTGCCTATTGACTGTGTCTTCCACTGTCGCCGGTGTGCGTTGCTGCCACCTGTAACCCAGCCTATTGGGGGCGGGGGGGCCCGGTCACTAGGGTCAGCTTGACTTAACATGTCGTCACAAACCGAGTGGATGCGCAACACATAGCCTCTCCCTCGGAAGTGGTCAACTCCACCTTCTCGTGGTGCAACCTGATAACCCTTGGTCTTCGCAGACCTCGGGGACGAACGGAGCTCTGTCCTACCAGAGTGGGACAGAGTGGGACTCTGTCCGCTGTGGGACTCTGTCCGCTCTTCTGGGGTTGCCGCCCCCAGTTGAGCGAAAATGATGCCAGGCGTGAAAACTCAAAAGTATCAAAGAGGAAGCCGACGCCGAGTGGTGCCGGCTCCTGGAGCCAACCTGCACTCCCCCAGTTCTCCGGTTCCTGACGAAGACATTCCTGCACCGACCCCTTCCTTCGGGTGCACCTGCGGAAAGACATTTTCAACCACCAAGGGCCTCAAGATTGACGCCTCACTGTAGAAACACACTCTCACATATCCAGTGGTTCCTGCAACTCGCAACTCTGAAGATCCGGATCGAGAATTCGACAGCACCCCAGGACCCTCGGTATCTGCAACTCCAGCAAGCCATCAGTCTTTCTCGCCTATTCTATCAACTTCCGGCGTGGCCGCTTCCTGTGATCAACTCTACGCTGCATCGGCTCCTGTGCTTGCTCCTTCGACATCTACGGCTGACCCAGGTGACCCGCTGCTTGCTGCTTCGGCTCCTGCGATGGTATCCCGTATCGATCGTCACCGCTGCAACTACTGTGACGCGGCTTTCACTACAAAGAACGGCCTTGGTCTGCACTGTAAGGCCCGACATCCGGCCCAGTACCAGGAGACCATTCAGACGAAGAGAGTGCGACCCCGATGGACCCCCGAGGAGGACCTTCTGCTTGCTGAGGCAGAGGCACGGCTACGCAATGACCTTCACCAACCGAGCTCCCTCAACGTGGAATTACAGTCGCGTTTTCCTGGGCGATCTTTTGATGCCATAAAGTCTCATCGCCGAAATCCTGCCTATAGACAGCTGGTTCTCGGACTCATGGAACCTCCGGCCTCCGGATCTAATACAACGTCAGGTGGGGAAGATCCCGACATAGCAACGCCAGGTCCATCTTCAGCTCATGATGAGGAGTCCCAGCCAATCCAATCCAGGCATCAAGCCATTCTACGTGAAGTGGAGAAGATTGCCTGTCGAGCTCCGCCAACCTCTTTTGAGGCCTCACGCTTATTCGACATTGCGAATCAAGCTATTCGTGGAGCTGATATCACCCGGCCCCTAAATGACTACATCAGGGACGTATTTGTGTCTTCGCCACCCATTCCTCAAGCTGGTACGAGGAATTCCCGCCCTTCTGCAGGACGAGGGTCCAACCAGCGACCAGAGGTGCATCGACCAATTAGGCGTCGGAAGCAGAAGCGAGCTCAATACGCCCGTACCCAAGACCTATTCCGGCGTCGGCAGTCAGACTGTGGTTACGCCCCGGCTGCAGTCGAGGATGGCCCGGCATTCCTGGATGCCTAGGAGAAGATGCTCACCGGACCACCACCACCACCGCTGCCGAAGTCCCGTCCCAGGAAGAAGACAGAAGTGTACCCCTTCTATGTGATAACTGCGCAGGAGATTAAGTGCAATATGCCGCCTATCCACTCCGCGGCAGGACCTGATAATTTTACGTCGAGATGCCTGCGATCTGTTCCGTCTGTTGTGCTCAGAATTTTACTGAACTTAATAATGCTACAGCGCACAGTTCCTACCTCGCTTCGAAATGCGAGAACAATATTTATACCCAAGAAGCCCGACGCTAAGGATCCCGGCGAATTTCGGCCCATCACGGTGGCGTCGGTTGTGTTACGATTATTTCATCGCATTCTTGCAAAGAGGCTCTCGACACATCTAAAGTTCAACTACCGGCAGCGAGCCTTCCTTCCCGTCGATGGATGCGGAGAAAATATCACCTTGCTGACAACAGCTTTGAGTGAAGCTAGAAGGCAGAAAAAGTCTCTCTACCTCGCCATCGTAGACCTCGCAAAAGCTTTTGACAAAGTCTCCAAGAACGCCATCTGCGAGGCTGCCGAATCGGCTGGTCTGGCCTCGGACTTCCTGGACTACCTCCGAGACCTCTACAGCGATGCTCCTACTCTCCTGAGCACTGGACGACACCAGCGACTGGTCCTGCCAACGACGGGGGTGCGACAAGGAGACCCTCTCTCACCCGTGCTGTTCAATCTCGTCCTGGATGGATACTTATCAACAGTGAATCCCGGCGTGGGCTTCGGCATCGGGGAGCGTTCCCTAGATGTGATGGCCTTCGCCGATGATTTGGTCATCGCAACATCATCGCCAGTGGGCCTGCAACATCGGCTGGACGAGGTTGCCACTTACCTGGGAGAGAGGGTCCTTGAGGTGAATACCTCGAAGACGTTCACCGTCTCCTTGGTAGCATCAGGGAGGGAAAAGAAGATGAAAGTAGAGACGGAGAGCAAGTTTTGCGTCCTTGGAGACCCGGTTCCGGCTGCACCTTCTGGATTCGTATGGAAATACCTGGGCGTCAGATTTTCGACATCTGGGCGTGCTCGCCCAGCGTTGGGAGACCTGGATACTTGGCTAAAGAGAGTGCGTAGCGCGCCCTTGAAACCGCAACAACGATTAATCCTGTTGAGATTCTACTTGCTCCCCCGACTTCATCATCGGCTGGTCCTTGGATCTTGGACCGGACAGATACTTCGAAAGCTCGACATAACCATTAGGAATGCCGCTCGCCAATGGTTATACCTACCTCACGACACACCAGTGGCTTATTTTCATGCCCCTATTCCATCATGGGACATCCAATTCATGTTCGCAATTCACGTTTCACATTGTTCAACGATATTGAACGTGGATTTTACATTCTGTCAACCATGTGTGTTGACTGGGATAATACCCACCATGTGTTTGAAATACAATCCATTCAAAGACGAGTGATAGACGGAAGTAAGAATAATCTGCTTTAGGTAGCTAAATGCCACAGAGGACGACCAAATATAATACCCACCATGTGTTTGAAATACAATCCATTCAAAGAGGAGTGATAGGCGGAAGTATGTATAACCTGCTAGGTGTTCCACAGGGCAACTGGCCGCCACTGTTAGGTTTTAAGCTTTTCCTGTCTTTGGAGAAAAAAAAAAGCGCATGATTTTGTTGCACATATGTGTAATAAAAGAGTTATATAGCTAAATGCCACAAAGGACGAGCAAGTATAATACCCACCATGTGTCTGAAGTAGAATCCGTTCAAAGACGAGTGATAGGCGGATGTAAGAATAACTGCTTTCACAGCAGTGTGGTGTGGCTGACGGTGCGTGGACTTCTTCAGTTTGGACTACCGGTGGCGTGCCTGATCGTCTTGGGGCCTGGAACCTGACTCATCGTGGAAGCTGCGGGCGGCTGCTGTGGAGTGCAGGACTGTCCAGTGGAGTGCAGCCGGATATAACTGCTAACCCCCCTTCGGTTTTTTTTTGTTTATATACGTTGTGCCTGAGGGAGTTCTGCGGTGCCCGATCCTTGATCAGTGTTAATTGCGTGTCAGACTCAGACTATGGCTCTGCCCGCCCTTAATTTTGCCAGCTCCCACGAGGCGGCGCCATAGTGCTCCTGTGATGTGCTCCTGGAACCAACATTTGCATACACCACCCTTCTTTAGCCAATCACCTTACGTGTCGCCAGGTGGCGCCCAGGGCTACCTCTTTTGCATATCTTCCGACCTACCAGCCAATAAGAGCGTCCCCTGTCCCCTTTAAAAGCTTGCGGCACCGAAGGACCTTCGCAGTCTGGTGGGACTCTTTCCCCCAAGGGGACTAATCGTGCTCTTGTACTTATACAGGTGGGTAACGCCCCTCTATTTTCCCTTTGTTCTTTGTCCCACCAGACTGCCTCCTTATAGTGTATTTATTGTATTATTGTATTTATTGTCCTTGTAGTGTGGGGTTTTTAGTGACATTTCGATCACCTTCCCCCTTTTTCTCCCGTATATGATGGTATTTCTGTATTAGTCTGACCTTGGTGCTCTGTTCACACTTGTCTGTTTTGAGCTTAGGTCCCTCTTTAAATTCTCTTTCCCACGGGTATTTCCTTAGAATTTGGTAGTTCTTAGCCTGTCAGGCGACAGGTCCCGTGGTCATGGAGGGTTGCCCACGATGTGGCAATGTGTATAAAAAAAGGGGGCTCACCTTGCACTTAAAAAAGTGCGCCCGAGACCTTGCTGATGCACGGGTGGACCTCCGCCGTCATAATCATATCTGGTCCAGGGAAGAGCTTGTTCTTTTGGCCACTAAGGAGTATGATCTGATGCAAACTGATCCCCCTACCCATATTAATGTCGCGCTGGCCGGTTGTTTTCCGGGCGTGACGGCTGAACAGATTAAATACAAAAGAAAAACGGCCGCCTACCATGAGATCCTATCTGATATAGAAACGGATAACTTAGCTCAACAGCTGGCAGAAATAGCTGGGGCGGTGGAGGATACCCCCCTCCCCCGACGCCTGTCTCCCCCCTGGATACTCCTGAAATGCTCAAACAATCCCTTAAGGAGTTTTGTGAATCCAACTATGACGTGGCCTCTACTAGGGAGCTCCAGAGGGTTATTTCCCGGGCTCTTCAAGGCGATGTCAGCATGGCTGACTTGGACAGATGGGTCCATGACCTGGGTGTTCCTCACACACGTCTCCCTCAGCACCTCCCGACTTACAGACCTCCCCCCTCTGTCTCTAATCGCTGGCCCGTAGACGTCGCTATGCGGAATATCAGAGATTATTCCAGAAAAATAAGCGAAAGCTCGCTTCAAAAATCTTTGATGGTGAGAAGGAAAACCGGGGTACTCCCTCGGATATTGTAGACTTTTGGGCTGAGATCTTGGGGGAGCGGCCGGAGGTGGCCCTCTTTTCAGAGCCACGTCAGGTTGTTACGCAGTCTTTTTGTCTTTATCCAGTTACATCGGAGGAAGTAGTAAATGCTCTGAGGGGTCAGGCGTCTTCCCCGGGGATGGATGGGTTATCTTCCTCAGATCTGCGTAAGTTACGGGCTGACGTTCTTGCGTCACTCTTTAACTTCCTCTTGTGGTTACGGAAGCTTCCCCCTAGTTTGACAATGGCACGGACGGTATTCCTACCTAAAAAGGCGGTTAGCGTAAACCTTAATGATTTTCGTCCAATAACTAGCATCCATGCTGGTGAGGACCTTTCATAAAATCCTCGACGTAAAATTGCGTTCCTCCCTAAGGCTTCATATCTCTCAGAGGGCCTTTAGGGCCACTGACGGGACCTTCGAGAACTTATTCCTTTTACGCCATCTTATCCGATCGGCGAGGCGTAGATGTAAGGGGCTGGCCCTCGGGGCCATCGATCTCAAGCGCGCGTTCGACAGTATTCCTTATGCGGTCATTCTTGGGGCCCTAGTGCAGGTTGGCGGGGACCCTGTTTTCGTAGAATATATCTCTAACTACTACGATCAAGGTTCGGTGATTCTCGAGGCTGGTACCTGCACAAAAACAGTTCAACCTCGTCGGGGTGTTCGCCAGGGGGATCCCCTCTCGCCACTTTTATTCGATTTGGTTCTGGATGCTTTTATAGCAGACTTACCCGAACGAATAGGCGGCGAGGTCGGTAGTCAGAGTATTTCTGCTCTAGCTTTTGCTGATGACGTCGTGCTGGTGGCGGAATCCCCGGGTGGACTTCAAGATCTTTTAGATCGTTTTACTCTGTTCACGGGGGCTCGGGGTTGGAAATTAACGCTGCTAAATCGTTTACCCTTACCCTTCAGCCGTCAGGCAGGCAGAAGTTGGTTAAAGTCACTCCCCACCAATACCTCGTCGGTCAGGATCCTCTTGGCATCATCTCGATAAATGATTCTTTTAAGTATCTGGGGGTATGTATCGATCCTTTCGGCAAAGTTATTCCCCAAGTCACCAGTGTCAAGACCCAACTGGACCACCTGGTGAGATGCCCTTTAAAACCTCACCAGAAGTTGGTCATGCTGTTCTATCACCTCTTACCTCGTGTTATCTACGATTGGTCTGTTGCAGATCTGGACCTTGTACTTCTTCAGGGGTGCGATCGCAGCATCCGCTCGTTCACGAAGAAGTTTCTGCACCTTCCGCATGATGCCCCTAATGCTTTTCTTTACTCCCCGATTGCGCTTGGGGGTCTTGGGCTCCCCTGCTTCCAGCTTGCCATCCCGAGGATCAGACGGGACCACCTGACTGCTTTCCGGGAGAAGATGGAGGACCCGGTCTTGACTGCCCTGTTGGGAGAAGACGTTTACATCCGAGAGATCGCCAAATTAGGAGGCGCGCTTCAGCGGGACAGCTGGGACCTAACTACTAAAATGGCCCAACATGAGTATTGGCGGTCCCGCTTGATCAATTCCACGGACGGGAAGGGCTTGCGGGAGGCTAAGGGATCGCCTTCCCCCTTTTGGATTTACCATCCCCCCCGTTTTCTGTCAGCTAACGAATATGTGGATCTTATAAAACTCCGCATTCACGCGCTTCCCACCAGGGTTCGTTGCGCTAGGGGACGTCGTAAGGAAACACGCTGTAGTGCAGGGTGCCTTATGGCAGAAACTAATTCCCATATTTTACAGTCGTGCCCCAGAACCCATGCCGCCCGCATTAAGCGGCATGGTCGGGTTGTGCGGAGTATTAAGACGACTTTAGAAAAACAGGGGATCACGGTATTCAAGGAGCCTCGTATTCAAGTGGGTGACAGTATGTTCATTCCTGACTTGATCTTTTGTAGGAACGCAACTGCCTTTGTGATGGACGTCCAGGTGAGGGGGGAGTTCAGGTCCCTCTCTGCGTTCGCCCAGGAGAAGGTTCGGAAATACGCCATACCGGGACTACAAGACAAAATTATGGATCTGTCCGATGCGGCGGACATCTCTCATATACCCGTCACCTTCACCGAGCGCGGGATCCCGGAGCGGATGGCGGTTTCCTTCCTTAGAGAACTTGGGTGGACAACGAGAGCCCTGGCTCTCCTCTCCCTTCTCGTCCGCCTGGGTTCTGTCCACTGTTTTTACATGTTTCGTGGTTCGACCCGACATGCTTTTGTTTAAGCTTTTTTTATAAAGCAAATTATTTATTTCCCTTATGGTGAATAAAGAGTTAATAGCTAAATGCCACAGAGGACGACCAAATATAATACCCACCATGTGCTTGAAATACACCCATTCAAAGACGAGTGATAGGCGGAAGTAAGAATAATCTGCTTTAGGTAGCTAAATGCCACAGAGGACGACCAAATATAATACCCACCATGTGTTTGAAATACAATCCATTCAAAGACGAGTGATAGGCGGAAGTAAGAATAACCTGCTTTAGGTAGCTAAATGCCACAGAGGACGACCAAATATAATACCCACCATGTGTTTGAAATACAATCCATTCAAAGCGGAGTGATAGGCGGAAGTAAGAATAATCTGCTTTAGGTAGCTAAATGCCACAGAGGACGACCAAATATAATACCCACCATGTGTTTGAAATACAATTCATTCAAAGAGGAATGATAGGCGGAAGTAAGAATAATCTGCTTTAGGTAGCTAAATGCCACAGAGGACGACCAAATATAATACCCACCATGTGTTTGAAATACAATCCATTCAAAGAGGAGTGATAGGCGGAAGTAAGAATAATCTGCTTTAGGTAGCTAAATGCCACAGAGGACGACCAAATATAATACCCACCATGTGTTTGAAATACAATTCATTCAAAGAGGAGTGATAGGCGGAAGTAAGAATAATCTGCTTTAGGTAGCTAAATGCCACAGAGGACGACCAAATATAATACCCACCATGTGTTTGAAATACAATTCATTCAAAGAGGAGTGATAGGCGGAAGTAAGAATAATCTGCTTTAGGTAGCTAAATGCCACAGAGGACGACCAAATATAATACCCACCATGTGTTTGAAATACAATCCATTCAAAGAGGAGTGATAGGCGGAAGTAAGAATAATCTGCTTTAGGTAGCTAAATGCCACAGAGGACGACCAAATATAATACCCACCATGTGTTTGAAATACAATTCATTCAAAGAGGAGTGATAGGCGGAAGTAAGAATAATCTGCTTTAGGTAGCTAAATGCCACAGAGGACGACCAAATATAATACCCACCATGTGTTTGAAATACAATCCATTCAAAGAGGAGTGATAGGCGGAAGTAAGAATAATCTGCTTTAGGTAGCTAAATGCCACAGAGGACGACCAAATATAATACCCACCATGTGTTTGAAATACAATTCATTCAAAGAGGAGTGATAGGCGGAAGTAAGAATAATCTGCTTTAGGTAGCTAAATGCCACAGAGGACGACCAAATATAATACCCACCATGTGTTTGAAATACAATCCATTCAAAGCGGAGTGATAGGCGGAAGTAAGAATAATCTGCTTTAGGTAGCTAAATGCCACAGAGCACAACCAAATATAATGCCCACCATGTGTTTGAAATACAATCCATTCAAAGAGGAGTGATAGGCGGAAGTAAGAATAATCTGCTTTAGGTAGCTAAATGCCACAGAGGACGACCAAATATAATACCCACCATGTGTTTGAAATACAATCCATTCAAAGCGGAGTGATAGGCGGAAGTAAGAATAATCTGCTTTAGGTAGCTAAATGCCACAAAGGACGACCAAATATATTGCCCACCATGTGTTTGAAATACAATCCATTCAAAGCGGAGTGATAGGCGGAAGTAAGAATAATCTGCTTTAGGTAGCTAAATGCCACAGAGGACGACCAAATATAATACCCACCATGTGTTTGAGGGGGACAAAATCCGAGCCCTGTACCTCCACGCGGTGTCCCCCGGGCCCTTTGTACGCAAGTGCTTTGGGTGCTAAACAGTGGCCGGTATCCTCTAGGCGTGGTGCCTAATTTTCTTTGGTGCCCTTCTCCTGCTGGCGCTTCTGAAGAAAGAATCTTGCTATTTTCTCCACCGCCGCTGCGGATTGGAGCCCAGCTGATAGTTCAGGCGGGCCTGCAGATATGCCTGAGTGCTCCTGCGGGAGAACATTTGCGACGGAGCGAGGTCTCCGCCAGCACAAAAGAGTGTCCCACCCTCAACCTTCAACTGGAGGGAACGATGCTGCTGCTAGTAGCTCATTAGCAGCGAATTCTGCAACTAATTTTGTGTCCTGTCCATTTTGTCAAAGGACCTTTAAGGCGTTGAAAGGGCTGAAAGCCCACCAGAACTGGATCCACCCGGCGGCTGAGTTGGCTACGGACTCGCCTGAGGCCCCACCAGAACTACCCATTCCTGCCACGGATCCTGGATCCTTTCAATGCCAGCAACCTGGTTGCCTACGCTCTTTCACAACGGCGATCGGACTGGGGCAGCATATGCGCCGAACACATCCTGCTGCGGCTGATATGGCTGTAAGTACGGAGCGAGTTAAAGCCCGCTGGACACAAGAAGAACGCAATATACTTGCCTATCGGGAGGCTGAACTCCAGCTGCAGGATGCAAAATTTATGAACAAAGCCCTGGCTGTGACCTTTCCTGAACGCTCTATAGAGGCTATCAAAGGTGTTCGTCGCACACAAGAACATAAAGAGCGAGTGGCAGTTGCCCTGGAGTGCCTGCGTAAAAACGCCGAGCCCTCGCCCTCAGCTTCCGGTGTTGAGGATGCCAATGTGAGCATTAATTTAATTCCCGAGAGCGCTCAACCAGCAAGAACTCTTAGAGATCAACTTCTTAAATCATTGGATGATCTCAGTCCCAAGCTTGGCGTAGGCGCCCGCCAGGCGGCCCTTTGTGGCATTATTAAGGCTGCCCATGGATCAGAAGGCATTCTTCATCACGTTGAGGCGTTCTTGAAGGACGTTCTCCCCAAGAGGTCAGCAAAGAGGACATCGGGACCAGGAAGAGGTTACTCAGAGCCAACAAGTCGTCGAGCGAGGAGAAGAAGGGATTTCGCTAGAATGCAAGACCTCTATAGGAAATCGAGGAAGCACTGTGCCCAGTTTATCTTTGATGGTCCGCAGCGTTTTTATAAAGGAGATCCAGTTAAGTTTTTAGACTACTGGAAGGAGATTATGGTGCCGGGTCCTCCAAGCATGATTGATTACTGGGAAGAACCGACAAGGCCTACACTGACTGAACTTGTAAATCCAATCACTTCTGAGGAGGTAATGGCAGCCTATCCAAAGTCTTCCACTGCTCCAGGCCCAGATGGAGTCACGGTTCAAGATTTAATGAATATACCGGTGCTATGGATGACGGTGGTTCTGAATCTATTTCTTCTCGAAGGTGATGTGCCAAATTATTTGAAAGAGTCCAGAGTGGTGTTCCTTCCCAAGGCAGGTAGCCCAGAGGACCCTGCAAATTTTCGCCCGATTGCTGTGGCTTCAGTAGTCCTCCGGCTTTTTCATAAGGTTATCGCCGCACGGGTCTCCAGAGCCTGTCCTTTCGATGTTCGCCAGCGAGCTTTTGCTCCTATTGATGGTTGCGGAGAGAATGTGATGCTGTTGTCGACAATTTTGAAGGAGGCGAAACGGCGTATCCGTTCCCTCTTTATGGCATCACTTGACCTGAAAAAGGCATTCGACTCTGTATCTTTTGGCGCGATCTTGGCTGCGGCCAGACGCGTAGGTTTGCCTGACCTCTTGCTAACCTATCTTAAGCGGCTGTATCAGTCTTCCTCAGTGTCTATGATGGCCGGCGGATTTGCTCGAAGTTTTCAGACGACCTGTGGCGTTAAGCAGGGCGATCCTCTAAGTCCCATCTTATTTAACTTTGTGATAGATGGACTTTTGCAGTCTCTACCGGATCACATAGGGGTCGAGGTCGGAAAGGCCTCCCTAAATGCTATGGCATATGCGGATGACCTGATCTTTTTTGCCTCTTCGGAGAAGGGCCTGCAGGAAATGCTCAATAAAGCTACGGACTATCTAACCCCTCTTGGCCTAACCTTCAACATACAGAAGTGTCAGACCCTGGCACTCCTGGCATCTGGCAAAGAGAAGAAGACCCTGATAAAGGAAGTAGTTTTCACCCTGGATAATCAACCCATACCTGCCTCCTCCTCCAGTCAGCAGTGGAGGTACCTGGGAGTCCTGTTGGACTCAAGTGGGGCCTCTATGGTGGCTCCGGCCGAGGAACTTCGGACCTCCCTCATGAAACTTACAAAGGCACCTTTGCGACCACAGCAGCGTTTGGTATTTTTACGTTCCTGCGTGGTTCCCCGTCTGCTGCACCGCCTAATCCTAGGGGGAGTCAACCTAAGAATTTTATATGAACTGGATTGCATCTCGAGGGCTTCCGTACGGCGGTGGCTCCATTTACCAATGGACACCCCAACTCCCTTTTATCATGCGGCAGCACGAGACGGTGGCCTGGGCATTCCCGCTTTCATGACGGCGATTCCCCGACTTCGACTAGCGAGACTTCAGAACCTGGCCGTTTCCTCGTTACCTGCGTGTGCAGAAGCTTATCATCTTCCACCATTACGATGTGATCGACTGTGGGCCGAAAGAGCCGTGACCCATAACAACACCAAGCTGACAACTGCAGCACTTACCAAACAATACTGGGCAAACCAGTTACATCAGACTTTTGATGGCCGTGGCTTAAAAGCTGCCTCAGCGGTAGCCTCCTCCTCGGCTTGGGTGACCGATAGCACAGGGCCCTTCTCGGGTGGTGATTTCATTGATTCTATCAAATTAAGGGCCAATGCTATCCCAACAAGGTCGAGACTCTCTAGGGGTCGACCTGAAATGGAGACATCCTGCAGAGCAGGATGCAAAGCAACTGAAACGATTGCACATGTGGTTCAGCACTGCCCTAATACACACAGTGCAAGGTGCAAGAGACATGATGCCGTTGCAATTAACCTGGCTCGTTCTCTGAGAGCCAAAGGATACCACGTTCAACGTGAACGGCACCTGGCTACCAGCATGGGCCTACGGAAACCAGATATCATCGTCTACGCCCCCGAGGGAGTTGCTGTCATCGATGTCCAGGTCGTCGGGTGCAGCAGGGATCTCGATCAGCTACACCGGGAGAAAGCGGACACCTACAGATACAAAGAAATCGAAGATCTTCTGACAGCTGGGCAGGAGAATCCAAATCCTGTCATCTTCACTTCAGCTACGGTCAACTTCCGCGGAGTGTGGTCTCCAACATCGGCCAATGAACTCCGGGATCTTGGTGTAACCAAAAACTGTTTTAAAATGTGCACGATTAAAGCATTGCAGGGGACACTCTGTGCGTGGCGCGTTTTTAAGAGCTGTACGCGACGTTCTGGAATGTTAAACCCGCGACATCTATGTCGGGCCTGAAGAGGCGTTGTAGTTATTTCAGTGTCATGTTTGCTGGTTGCCTGTAGTTTTGGTGCACTCCCGCCTAGTGGAGAAATGTGTTTTTTTCATGTTTCATGAATAAACATTTTGATAGCTAAATGCCACAGAGGACGACCACATATATTGCCCACCATGTGTTTGAAATACAATCCATTCAAAGCGGAGTGATAGGCGGAAGTAAGAATAATCTGCTTTAGGTAGCTAAATGCCACAGAGGACGACCAAATATAATACCCACCATGTGTTTGAAATACAATCCATTCAAAGCGGAGTGATCGGCGGAAGTAAGAATAATCTGCTTTAGGTAGCTAAATGCCACAGAGGACGACCAAATATAATACCCACCATGTGTTTGAAATACAATCCATTCAAAGCGGAGTGATAGGCGGAAGTAAGAATAATCTGCTTTAGGTAGCTAAATGCCACAGAGGACGACCAAATATAATACCCACCATGTGTTTCAAATACAATCCATTCAAAGCGGAGTGATAGGCGGAAGTAAGAATAATCTGCTTTAGGTAGCTAAATGCCACAGAGGACGACCAAATATAATACCCACCATGTGTTTGAAATACAATCCATTCAAAGCGGAGTGATAGGCGGAAGTAAGAATAATCTGCTTTAGGTACCTAAA
This sequence comes from Ornithodoros turicata, assembly GCF_037126465.1. NCBI lineage: Eukaryota > Metazoa > Arthropoda > Arachnida > Ixodida > Argasidae > Ornithodoros > Ornithodoros turicata. The sequence goes on from NW_026999383.1 coordinate 173,876, forward strand.
TGCCACAGAGGACGACCAAATATAATACCCACCATGTGTTTGAAATACAATCCATTCAAAGCGGAGTGATAGGCGGAAGTAAGAATAATCTGCTTTAGGTACCTAAATGCCACAGAGGACGACCAAATATAATACCCACCATGTGTTTGAAATACAATCCATTCAAAGCGGAGTGATAGGCGGAAGTAAGAATAATCTGCTTTAGGTACCTAAATGCCACAGAGGACGACCAAATATAATACCCACCATGTGTTTGAAATACAATCCATTCAAAGCGGAGTGATAGGCGGAAGTAAGAATAATCTGCTTTAGGTAGCTAAATGCCACAGAGGACGACCAAATATAATACGCACCATGTGTTTGAAATACAATCCATTCAAAGCGGAGTGATAGGCGGAAGTAAGAATAATCTGCTTTAGGTAGCTAAATGCCACAGAGGACGACCAAATATAATACCCACCATGTGTTTGAAATACAATCCATTCAAAGCGGAGTGATAGGCGGAAGTAAGAATAATCTGCTTTAGGTACCTAAATGCCACAGAGGACGACCAAATATAATACCCACCATCTGTTTGAAATACAATACATTCAAAACGGAGTGATAGGCGGAAGTAAGAATAATCTGCTTTAGGTACCTAAATGCCACAGAGGACGACCAAATATAATACCCACCATGTGTTTGAAATACAATCCATTCAAAGCGGAGTGATAGGGGGAAGTAAGAATAATCTGCTTTAGGTAGCTAAATGCCACAGAGGACGACCACATATATTGCCCACCATGTGTTTGAAATACAATCCATTCAAAGCGGAGTGATAGGCGGAAGTAAGAATAATCTGCTTTAGGTACCTAAATGCCACAGAGGACGACCAAATATAATACCCACCATGTGTTTGAAATACAATCCATTCAAAGCGGAGTGATAGGCGGAAGTAAGAATAATCTGCTTTAGGTAGCTAAATGCCACAGAGGACGACCAAATATAATACCCACCATGTGTTTGAAATACAATCCATTCAAAGACGAGTGATAGGCGGAAGTAAGAATAATCTGCTTTAGGTAGCTAAATGTCACAGAGGACGACCAAATATAATACCCACCATGTGTTTGAAATACAATCCATTCAAAGACGAGCGATAGGGGGAAGTAAGAATAATCTGCTTTAGGTAGCTAAATGCCACAGAGGACGACCAAATATAATACCCACCATGTGTTTGAAATACAATCCATTCAAAGCGGAGTGATAGGCGGAAGTAAGAATAATCTGCTTTAGGTAGCTAAATGCCACAGAGGACGACCAAATATAATACCCACCATGTGTTTGAAATACAATCCATTCAAAGCGGAGTGATAGGCGGAAGTAAGAATAATCTGCTTTAGGTAGCTAAATGCCACAGAGGACGACCAAATATAATACCCACCATGTGTTTGAAATACAATCCATTCAAAGACGAGCGATAGGGGGAAGTAAGAATAATCTGCTTTAGGTAGCTAAATGCCACAGAGGACGACCAAATATAATACCCACCATGTGTTTGAAATACAATCCATTCAAAGACGAGTGATAGGGGGAAGTAAGAATAATCTGCTTTAGGTAGCTAAATGCCACAGAGGACGACCAAATATAATACCCACCATGTGTTTGAAATACAATCCATTCAAAGACGAGTGATAGGGGAAAGTAAGAATAATCTGCTTTAGGTAGCTAAATGCCACAGAGGACGACCAAATATAATACCCACCATGTGTTTGAAATACAATCCATTCAAAGACGAGCGATAGGGGGAAGTAAGAATAATCTGCTTTAGGTAGCTAAATGCCACAGAGGACGACCAAATATAATACCCACCATGTGTTTGAAATACAATCCATTCAAAGACGAGTGATAGGGGGAAGTAAGAATAATCTGCTTTAGGTAGCTAAATGCCACAGAGGACGACCAAATATAATACCCACCATGTGTTTGAAATACAATCCATTCAAAGACGAGTGATAGGGGGAAGTAAGAATAATCTGCTTTAGGTAGCTAAATGCCACAGAGGACGACCAAATATAATACCCACCATGTGTTTGAAATACAATCCATTCAAAGACGAGTGATAGGGGGAAGTAAGAATAATCTGCTTTAGGTAGCTAAATGCCACAGAGGACGACCAAATATAATACCCACCATGTGTTTGAAATACAATCCATTCAAAGACGAGTGATAGGGGGAAGTAAGAATAATCTGCTTTAGGTAGCTAAATGCCACAGAGGACGACCAAATATAATACCCACCATGTGTTTGAAATACAATCCATTCAAAGACGAGTGATAGGGGGAAGTAAGAATAATCTGCTTTCGGTAGCTAAATGCCACAGAGGACGACCAAATATAATACCCACCATGTGTTTGAAATACAATCCATTCAAAGACGAGTGATAGGCGGAGGTAAGAATAATCTGCTTTTGGGTAAACGGCGGGAGTAACTATGACTCTCTATGACCCACCATCTGCCGGAGTGTGGGCTGCCAACCCCTCTCCGGTGAAAATTTGCTGGGCGCGAAGAACATTGAAAACTCAAGACGAAGCGGTCGCCGAGCGGTGGCCGCTCCTAGCATGAACGAGCAAGACGCCCAGTCGTCGCGGCTCGTGGAAGACGGAGTACGGACTCTATTCACTTGTACCTGCGAAAAATCCTTCTCAACACTAAAGGGCCTGAGAGTCCATGCCAGCCTTAAACGGCACGAGCTGCCCGAGGTGCACCAACCCGTACAGGGTACTACTCAGCAACGTGCAGTCACGGCTCTACGATCTCAACCTGGTGGCGATCTTACCCAGACTAGAACCAGGGTTACTGGGGACCCCGCCAGTACGGAAATTACCAACTCGGCGAATGGCGCCTCTAGACTGACAACACACGAAGATAAGGATGATGCTTCAACTAGTCGAGAAGCGGGATCGGCTAACCTGCCATTTAGGTGTCCAGAGTGCGGGCGATCCTTCTCGAGGAAGAGTGGCCTCGGCCTACACAGGAAAGCTGCTCACCCCATCGAGTATAGTCAGGACATTGTAGTCACTCGGGCGAGGCCACGATGGAGTGACGAGGAAGAGTATCGACTCGCTAGAATGGAGGCCGATATCAGGAGATCCGGCGCAGTGCCAACAAACCTGAATCAGATATTGCACGCCAGATTCACACATCGTCCCTTTGAGGCCATGAAATGTCACCGGAAGACCCAAAGTTACAGGGCCCTGGTGGAGAGGCTGATGGCCCACGGAAGTAGCTCCAGCGCACAGCAGGATCGCCCCGACGATGTGAACTTGAACGATATACACCTCCCTGAATCGGCCAACTCTCTGGAGGAACCCACGGCCCCGGAAGCCACGGTATCAAATGAACAGCGGCCCCAGGGACCCACTCGAGAAGAGGTGATACGGAAGGAGCTTGGTAGGCTCGGTGACCGCGTTGCGCCTGCTACTTATGAAGGGGCCCGTCTGTCTGATATTGCCAGGCAGGCCGCAGCGGGGCTCGATGTGTCCCGAGCGTTCAACGACTACCTACGGGACGTTTTTGTGGTTGAACGACCACCCCAACCTGTGAACTCGACTAGAGGGCCTGCCAGAACACACTTTCGCCCTCTGAGCAAGAGAAAAAGGAAGAGACAGGAATATGCTCGAACGCAGCAGCGGTACAGAGAAAAGCGATCTGATCTGGCCCGTTCCGTCCTCGATGGTTACGCTCACGCTGCAGTCGAGGACGAGCGGGCCTTTCTGGACGCATGGGAGGAGATTTTCACACGCCCAATACCTCCCCCTTTGCCAAGTCGTCCCAGCAGAGAAACGATGATGGATCCAATGTACATGATTACGCCTATCGAAATTAAGGACTGCATGCCGCCAAGAGGGTCAGCGCCGGGACCGGATGGATTCACCCACGACTGCTCCGAGCGGTGCCCATGTCAGTGCTCCGCATGGTCCTGAACCTGCTGCTATTGATTGACAGAGTTCCAGTGGTGCTGCGTACGGCCAGAACGATATTTGTGCCCAAAAAGCCCAATGCTAGCGATCCCAAAGACTTCCGGCCCATAACTATTGCCTCCGTGATTATCAGGCTATTTCACCGAATATTGGCGAGGCGACTGGTACGACACCTGAAAATGGATTACAGGCAGCGAGCATTCACGCCGGTGGACGGGTGCGCGGACAACGTGACCCTGTTGCAGGCAGCTTTAGCAGAGGCCAGGAGAACAAGAAGACCACTCTACCTGGCCAGCATAGACCTCACTAAGGCCTTCGACCGTGTGACCTGGGACGCTATACTCGATGCAGCGGAAGGCGCTGGGCTGTCGGCAGGGTTTGTAAGGTACCTGCGCGACCTATATGACGATGCCCCGACCGTCTTAAGGATCGGGAGGACCACTAGACTGGTAAAGCCAACGGCGGGGGTACGACAGGGGGACCCCCTATCCCCGGTCCTATTCAACTTGGTCATCGATCAACTGCTACGAGAGGTAGATCCCCGAATTGGATTCAAGATAGCGGAGGAGAACATTGACATCATGGCCTTCGCAGATGACATCGTAATGATGGCGCCCACTAAAGAAGGGCTGCAGGAGCGACTACAGCATTGCCACGATTTCCTGCTGAAGCGAGGGTTGGCCATCAACCCGGGTAAATCATTTACCTTGGCCATGGTCCCGTCAGGAAGGGATAAGAAGATAAAAATCGACACGAACTCGAGCTTCACAGCTGAAATGTGCCGATTCCTTCACAAGGCCCGGCGTTTATGTGGAAGTACCTTGGGGTATCTTTCCGGGCCAGCGGTCGAGCAGCGCCTGCAACGTGCGACATCGATGATATGCTCAACAGGATTTCCAAGGCACCACTCAAACCACAGCAGCGGTTAATCCTGTTGAGGCATTACTTACTTCCAAGGCTTTACCATCGTCTGGTTCTGGGCGCCTGGACGATGGGCCTACTGCGGAAGGTGGACCTTCGAGTCAGATCCGCTGTACGGGAATGGCTAAGGCTACCTCATGACGTGCCTATGGGCTTTTACTACGCGCCCATCTCTCAGGGGGGACTGGGAATCCCCCATCTCCGTACTAGCATCCCAGCTCTCCAGGTTAGGCGGCTCCAAGGATTACTCACCTCCACCAGCCCCGTGGTCCGTGCGGCTATGGCATCACATTATATGAAGGAAGCATTGGCGAAGGCAAGAGGAGCCTCAAGGTATCACGGTCATCTGCTAGCTACCAAAGCCAGGCTTGAGCAGTTCTGGGCGTCCGAACTTCACAAGTCAAACGACGGACGCGCGATGAAAGCGGCAGGCGATGTCCCTCACGCACATGCCTGGCTGAGTGAGGGTACGAGGCTGGTGCCTGGAAGGCAGTTCATCGATATGGTGAAGCTAAGAATTAACGCTTTGCCATGCCGAACCAGGTCTACCAGAGGTCAGAGAGAACCAGAAGTTCTGTGCAGAGCGGGATGTAGGGCCAATGAAACCCTCTCGCACATACTGCAGGTCTGCCACCGAACGCATGGCACCCGATGCCGACGTCATGACAGTATAATGGCGTTCATTGATAAAAGGCTACGAGAGCTCGGCTGGCAGACGTCGAGGGAGTGCATCTACAGAGTGGTGGACGGTAGCCTTAAGCCAGACCTGGTGGCGCGACGGGGCGCCGAGACCGTGGTCCTCGATGGACAGATTGTTGGCACTGGCATTACCCCGGACCTCGCAAACGAGCACAAGATACTGAAATATACGAGGGAGGACCTGCTGTCTCAGCTAGAGCCAGACTACCCTGCGGAAGTGCCCACGGTGGCCGGGGTGACGATCTCATTCAGAGGAGTATGGGCCACGAAGAGCGCCGAGACACTACTGAAGATGGGGATGAAGAAGGATGATGTGAAGATGCTGACCGTAATTGCCATGCAGGGAGGAATACGTGCGTACAAGGTCTTCCACCGCATGACCGCCGTTTTGCACGGGTGAAGAGGGTCGCGCGACTGAGTGTTACTGTTCGATAGCGGGATATCTCGCTGTAGTTTGTATTTTTTGGGTATATCTTCCCTATAAGATAGAAGAATGAGAAAAAAAAAAAACCTCTCACCATAGGCTGGGGGCGAGTGGCTTCCCCCTGTTATCCAGCAACATGGAAGCCAGACAAGAGGAGGGGACGACTCTTGTCTCAATGCCGGGGGTGGGTGGCTCCCCCCTGTAATCCAGCGACTAGGAGGCAGGTGTTGAGGGACAAGAAAGGGTCCGTACGTGCCTGTCGCCATTAGCGGGACCGCGTTGCGGCGGTCTGTCACCCAGTGAATTGGGCGCTGGCGGCTCGTATGTGCGGTTAGGGGTCATACGATGCCCGCTGCAAGCCGTGGTGATGCGCAACACATAGCCTCTCCCAAGGAAATGGTCAACTCCACCTTCTCGTGGTGCTACCTGTTACCCCTGATACCGCTTCGGCGGGGCAGGGAACTGACGGAGCTCTGGCCTACCCCCCCCCCCCTGATCTTGGGTTGCCCTCCCGGGACCAGGGAAAATTCACTGGGCACGAAGAATACAACTGATCTAAGAGGTAGCCGGCGCCGAGGGGCGTCGGCTCCCAGTGCGAACCCGCGCCCGAGGGACTCGCCTGCACCGGCCCAGGCTACACAACACCCTGCTCCTCCCACGTTCCTGTGCTCCTGCGGCCGGGCCTTCAATAATTCAAGGGGATTGCGTGTCCACGCATCTTATCAGAAACACCCCATCGCAGACCCCGCTGCAGGAACCCAGCCTCCCGACAACGACAACGACATCACAAGCCAAGGGGATTCTTCGTCACTCCCAGGCCCAAGCACCAGCCATCCTACGGATTCTACCTCTGCAATACCTGGCTGTAGATGCTCCAACTGTGGCGCCTCCTTTGGGACTCAACGGGGCCTCAGTCTACACAAGAGAGCCGCCCATCCTGGGGAATACCATATCAGCAGATCAACACCGCCAGGATCAAGGCTAGGTGGACGGCTGAAGAAGAACGAGTCCTGGCCCTGACTGAAGTGAGGCTTCTGAGACAACCTAATCCGCCTCGCTTTATGAACCTGGCACTTCATGATTTGCATCCGGACCGGACCCTTGAGTCCATAAAGTGCCACAGGAAGTCAGGGACTTATCGCGCTCTCATCCAGCGTCTCCTGGAAGGGGTTCCGGACCAATCGGATGCAGTTCCTGAGCGACCGGAGTGGTCCACGTGGTCCACGCAGTCACCGAGCCTTCTACATTACCGTCCTCTGCCTCACCCTCCGATCACATGGTGACTCCGACTGAAGTAGCGGCGCCCGATGCCACTGAGGAGGTCCCAGCACAGGTCCCCTCAATTTCCAGACGGCAGGTCATCTGCAGGGAGATCCACAAGATGGCAAGCAGGCCTCCACCACAGAGCTTCCAGGCTGCGCGTCTCTTTGACATAGCAAGAAGAGCAGCCAACGGCTGCGAGTTCATCGCGGATCTGAATGATTATATGAGAGAAGTGTTCATCATCCCGGAGCCGAAACGGACCCGGATGCAACCCGCTGCTTCTACCATCCCTGCAGCCACGACCAGACCGCCAATGAGCCGGCGAAAGATGAAGCGGCTGGAGTACAATCGGCTACAATACTTGTTTCGTCACCGACAGTCCGAGGGGGCCCGCATCGTCCTAGATGGTTACGTGAAAACTGCAGTCGGGGACGAGCGGGCCTTCCTAGACGTCTGGGAGGCTACAATGACGAGACCTCCTCCCCCGCCACCTCCTCCGTCTCCCATCCCTCAGGGAGACACCTTTCACCCCCTGTTCCTGATCACCGCACAGGAAATCAAGGCCAGTCTTCCCCGAGTGCGGTCTGCCCCTGGACCCGACAATTTTTCTGCTAGAAGTCTTCGTGCGGTGCCAATGGTCGTCTTGCGGATTCTTCTAAATCTCCTGACGATAGCCGGGACCGTCCCGACCTGCCTCCGGAACGCCCGCACGACCTTCGTCCCTAAGAAGCCCGGGGCTACCCAACCTCACGAGTTCCGACCTATAACCATAGCTTCCGTCATCCTCCGGCTTTTCCATCGGATCCTGGCAAAGAGACTCACTATGCATCTCGATCTGGACTACAGGCAGCGCGCATTCATCCCCGCTGATGGATGCGCAGAAAACATCACCCTCCTCAAAACCGTTATTCAAGAAGCAAAGACATCTGGCAGATCCCTCTTCCTGGCAATATCGGACCTCACTAAAGCTTTTGACCGGGTAACACACGACGCCATCTTCGCAGCTGCCTCTGAGGCCAGGCTCTCGGAGGACTTCATATCCTATCTCAGAGATTTATACAGGGACGCCCCCACTCTACTGAAGATTGGAGCTTCATCTCGGCTCATTCAACCAACAACGGGTGTTCGCCAGGGGGACCCGTTGTCCCCTATTTTATTTAACCTGGTTCTCAATGGCTTTCTAAAGAAAGGAGGTGGTGGCGTAGGCTTTGACGTCGGAGACCAGCCCCTCGATGCGATGGCTTTTGCGGATGACCTGGTCATTGTTGCATCATCCATCGCAGGACTCCAACATCGTCTTAACGAGGCGGCGGTCTACCTCCACAACCGAGGGTTGGACATAAACCCGCAGAAGTCGTTCACCGTCTCAATGATCTTCTCCGGGAGAGACAAGAAGATGAAAGTGGATAACACAAAGATCTTCGACATCGGAGGGCACCAGATTCCACCCGCTGGCCCCGAGTTCACGTGGCGGTACCTGGGGGTGCCATTCTCTCTTTCTGGACGCCCCGTCCCACCGGCCCAGGACATCGAGGAGCTGCTGAGGCGCATCCAGCGCGCCCCGCTCAAGCCCAAACAGCGACTAGTAGTTCTTCGGTACTACCTAATCCCTCGCTTATACCACAGACTCGTGCTTGGACACTGGTCCAGAAAAATCCTGGACAGATTGGACATCAACGTGAGGAGCGCCGTCCGCCGATGGATGAAACTACCCCACGACGTGCCGATTCCATAATTCCACGCAGCGGTTTCCCACGGCGGACTTGGCATCCCCTCCTTCAGGACCAGTGTACCAACTATGCAGAGGGCCCGCCTGCTAGCCCTCAGGGATTCTTCTCACCCGGTAGTACGGCAGGCCATGCGGACAAAGTGTATGACGGCGGCCCTGGAGAAGGCGGTGGCCGGCTCCACCTACGACGGGAGGCTTCTCCGCTCCCCCGAAGCGGTGAAGAAGTTCTGGGCGAGAAGGCTATATGCGTCCAACGACGGAAGGGCACTCGAAGACGCTCCCCTGGTGCCACATGCTCACAACTGGATAGGGGAAGGCTCTCGGGTTCTGCAGGGACGCCAGTTCATCGACGTGTTGAAGTTGCGAGTCAACGCCTTGCCCTGCAGAACCCGCTCCGGCCGAGGACTTCCTGCCGAGCGCACTTGCAGAGCCGGCTGTCGCTCAGATGAGACCTTGGCGCATGTGCTCCAAACTTGTCATCGCACCCATGGAGCCAGGACCAGGCGCCACGATAATGTTGTTAAATTCGTGGCAAAACGACTAAGAGAGAAGGGGTGGACAGTCACCATAGAGCCAGTTTATAGAGTTACCGCTGGCAGCCTCAAGCCGGACATCGTTGCTGTGAGAGAAGACCAGAAGATCATACTGGACGCCCAGATCGTGGGTACGGGGATTGCGCTGGAACTTGCACACGCTCACAAAACCCTAAAGTACAGCGGCCCTGACCTGCTGGAGCAGGTAGCGAACAACGGCCCCGAACCGATGGTGTCCAGCGTCACTTTATCATTTCGCGGCATCTGGGCGAAGGCCAGCGCGGACACTCTACTGGACCTCGGCCTCACCAAGAGAGACATTGGAACTATTTCTAGTATGACTTTGCAGGGAGGGGTGCGGTGTTATCGTATCTTTGGGCGCATGACTACAGTGATAAGCTGACGAAGTAGGTGCGGGCTCCTAAGGCACGCGGGTTATGCTGCCATTGTAAGTTATTTTTGCAGCGTGTTTTGGGTACTTCTTCCCTGATAAGAAGGAATGATTAAAAAAAAAAAAAGCTAAATGCCACAGAGGACGACCAAATATAATACCCACCATGTGTTTGAAATACACTCCATTCAAAGACGAGTGATAGGCGGAGGTAAGAATAATCTGCTTTAGGTAGCTAAATGCCACAGAGGACGACCAAATATAATACCCACCATGTGTTTGAAATACAATCCATTCAAAGACGAGCGATAGGGGGAAGTAAGAATAATCTGCTTTAGGTAGCTAAATGCCACAGAGGACGACCAAATACAATACCCACCATGTGTTTGAAATACAATCCATTCAAAGCGGAGTGATAGGCGGAAGTAAGAATAATCTGCTTTAGGTAGCTAAATGCCACAGAGGACGACCAAATATAATACCCACCATGTGTTTGAAATACAATCCATTCAAAGCGGAGTGATAGGCGGAAGTAAGAATAATCTGCTTTAGGTAGCTAAATGCCACAGAGGACGACCAAATATAATACCCACCATGTGTTTGAAATACAATCCATTCAAAGCGGAGTGATAGGCGGAAGTAAGAATAATCTGCTTCCGGTAGCTAAATGCCACAGAGGACGACCAAATATAATACCCACCATGTGTTTGAAATACAATCCATTCAAAGACGAGTGATAGGCGGAGGTAAGAATAATCTGCTTTAGGTAGCTAAATGCCACAGAGGACGATCAAATATAATACCCACCATGTGTTTGAAATACAATCCATTCAAAGACGAGTGATAGCCGGAGGTAAGAATAATCTGCTTTAGGTAGCTAAATGCCACAGAGGACGACCAAATATAATACCCACCATGTGTTTGAAATACAATCCATTCAAAGCGGAGTGATAGGCGGAAGTAAGAATAATCTGCTTTAGGTAGCTAAATGCCACAGAGGACGACCAAATATAATACCCACCATGTGTTTGAAATACAATCCATTCAAAGACGAGTGATAGGCGGAAGTAAGAATAATCTGCTTTAGGTAGCTAAATGCCACAGAGGACGACCAAATATAATACCCACCATGTGTTTGAAATACAATCCATTCAAAGCGGAGTGATAGGCGGAAGTAAGAATAATCTGCTTTAGGTAGCTAAATGCCACAGAGGACGACCAAATATAATACCCACCATGTGTTTGAAATACAATCCATTCAAAGACGAGTGATAGGCGGAGGTAAGAATAATCTGCTTTAGGTAGCTAAATGCCACAGAGGACGACCAAATATAATACCCACCATGTGTTTGAAATACAATCCATTCAAAGACGAGTGATAGGCGGAGGTAAGAATAATCTGCTTTGGGGGAGGAAGTCCTTGCCAGTACCTCCACGTGGTCTCCCCTGGGCCCTGTCTTGGTGTGATGCCAGTGTGGCTGATCGGACAGGTGGCTAAATCTGGTTAAGGTGTTAAGGTGGTGAAGCTCTTGGTGCTGTGCTCCCTGCTCTACAGCGCCCCTCTGCCGGCACGCTGGTACCGATTGTTTCGTGCCTCACCGCCACGGCGCTCTGAGGTCCGGCAGCCAGTTTTGGACGCCGCACTATGTTTGTCTGTGCCTGCGGTAGGTCCTATGCCACGCGGCGGGGCCTTCTCCAGCATCAGAGGCTCTCGCATGCGCCTGACTCCCCAAGTAGGGAGCAACCCGCTCTTGTTCCTGTTGGTGCTGTTCCTGTTCCTGTTCCTGAGGATCTACCTGGAGGAGCTGCTCCAGATATCCTTGTTCCTGAGGATCCTCCTACTAACACAGCCGTTCCAGCTAACCATCCAGCCGTCTCACAAGATGGGAGACGCACTGCGAGTTCCGTCAGCGAGGAAGTCCTGCGGCGGGCTCCAGCTACTGCTCCTGCGGTTCCCTGTTCCAGGTGTGAACGTCAATTCTCTTCGGTTCCGGCTCTAAGGGCCCATCACGGCTGGCGACATCCGGGGGATGACATCGTCCTGCCCCCCACTTCTTCTAGGCCTGGGACCCCTGATGCCCGCTCGGTGGGGCGTGCTGACCTACAATGCCAGGTTGCGGGTTGTTTGCGTGTCTTCTCGTCCGCCATCGGCCTCGGCCAACATATGCGACGTACCCATCCAACCGAGGCTGATGCTGCTGTCAACGTCGCCAGGACACGCGCTCGATGGAGCGAAGAAGAACGACAGCTCCTGGCATATAAGGAAGCTGAACTGTCTGTGCAGGGGGTCAGGTTCTTGAACGTTGCCCTGGTATCGGAGTTCCCTGGCCGAACCCTCGAAGGTATCAAGGGGATTCGGCGCACTGAAGAGCACCGTCAACGTGTTGCCGCGGCTGCTGCACTTCTACAGCAGAGACCCTCCGCCGTGAGCCCAGTTCGGGGTCCCCCGGCGTCGCCTTCTGGTGCCGGTACCAGTCCACTACAGTCTTCTGCCTCCGGGATTGGCTGTGCGTCATCGTCTGCGCCTGTGCTCTGCTCTGGTCACGTGGGTAGCCCTGACTCTCTCCCACCTCATCAGCCTGGCCCTGACCCTCTCCTTCGACTAAGGGTTCACCTACAGGAGCGTTGTCGTGAACTCGTCCCTGGGCCCCGGCAGGCGGCTCTTCATCGCCTGATCCAGTGTGCGGTCGCGGAGCAGAGCTACGCCAGCCTTCTGGAGGCCTTCTTGATGGACCTCCTTCCTCCGCAGCCTGTCAGGGCTGCCCGGTCCCTTGGTCCTTCTCCCCCCCGGGTTCTGTCACGCCGTGGACGTCGCCGTGCCGAGTACGCGAGGATCCAGGACCTCTACCGTAAGTCGAGATCGGGGTGTGCCCGCTTCATCTTGGACGGCCCTGCTGTCGACATTCCCGGCGACCCTGTAGCATTCCTCGATTTTTGGGCCACGACGTTTGCACCGGGTCCCCCGGATTGGTCCGAGCCTGGAGAGGTGCCTGGCCCTGCCCCCCTGCTGGATCTAGTGGCTCCAGTCACTGCTGAGGAGGTCCTCGCCGCGTTACCGTCGTCTGAATCGGCTCCGGGACCTGACGGGGTCACCTTGGCCGGCATTAGGGCCATCCCTGCTACGACCCTGGCTATTACTTTCAACCTGCTGCTGCTGTCTAGGGAGCTCCCTGCACGTCTTCAGGAATCGAGGGTCGTCTTCATCCCCAAGGTTGAGGTACCGTCTACTCCCGGGGAGTTTCGGCCTATAACAGTTTCGTCAATTATACTGCGTGTGTTCCATCGCATCCTGGCCGCCCGGCTCCGCAGCCAGTGTCCCTTTAGTGAGCAGCAGAGGGCATTCATCGCAGCTGATGGGTGTGCCGAAAATGTCCTTTTGCTGCAAACCGTCATTGGGGAGGCCCGGCGTCGTCGGCAGTCCCTCTTCATGGCGACCTTGGATCTACGGAAGGCTTTTGACACGGTTTCCTTTGGAGCCGTGTTAGCGGCGGCCCGGCGTAGTGGAGCTCCGGCCCCGCTACTGGACTACATCGGGCATCTTTATGCCAACTCCAAGGTTGCGATGACTGTGGGTGGCTTCTCCCGGGAGGTTCACTCTTCTAGGGGTGTTCGTCAGGGCGACCCACTTAGTCCAGCCCTCTTCAACTTTGTGCTGGATGGCCTCCTGCAGGCACTGCCTGCCCACGTGGGGGTTCCTGTCGGCGCATGTACCATCAACGCCATGGCATTCGCCGATGACCTGGTCCTTTTCGCATCATCAGAGAGGGGTCTGCAGCACCTTCTCCAGATGGCTGAGGCGTTTCTGGTCCCGCGTGGCCTATGCTTCAATATCGCCAAGTGTAAGACCCTCTCCCTACTGGCAGCAGGAAAGGAGAAGAAGACAGTTGTTCGTCCGGTCGTCTTCCACCTCCATGGCGAGCCCGTTCCGGCTTCCTCGGCCACCACGGAGTGGACATACCTTGGGGTTGCATTTTCTTCATCTGGCCCTCGCCCCCCCGCTCCGGCCGAGGAACTCCGTGGGCTCCTTAGACGTCTCCGGTCTGCCCCACTAAAGCCGCAACAACGACTGGCTCTCCTTAGGATCTGTGTGCTCCCTCGTCTCCTCCACCGCTTGGTCCTGGGGGAAGCCCGCCTCCGCCTTCTGCTTGAGCTGGACACCATCGTTCGGGCCGCCATACGGGCCTGGCTTCGTCTGCCCCTAGACGTCCCGGTCCCGTTCTATCACGCTTCGCATCGGGATGGTGGTCTGGGGATTCCTTCTCTATTGACACAAGTACCCAGGCTTCGCTTGGCCCGCCTGGAGAGGATGGCTACGTCCTCGTGGGATGCCGCTAGGGAGGCAACAACTTTACCACCTCTTCGTGCTGAGACTTCATGGGCCCGGCGTCAGTCAACCTTCAACGGACGGCTGCTTTCATCTCCCCAGCTGGTCCGCTCCCATTGGGCGCGTGCTCTCTACGCCGCTGTGGATGGTAGAGGTCTCCGCGAGGCCCCTGCCGTCCCTACAAGCCATGGCTGGGTCACTGATGGCACCTCCCTAATGTCCGGCCGTGACTTCATCGATGCCGTCAAAGTGCGTGTAAACGCTATCCCGACTCGAGCCAGAGCATCTCGGGGACGCTCTGCAGACACCGAGCGGCGCTGTCGGCATGGATGCCAAGCCATTGAGACCCTCGCCCACGCCATACAGCACTGTCCCCTGACCAATGCTGCCCGACATCGCCGCCACGACAACATTGCCCGGTACATTGGGTCCCGACTGCGGGCCAGGGGCTGGCACGTACAGAGGGAACGCCACCTGCGGACGCCTGTCGGGCTGCGTAAGCCAGACATCATCGCCATTCGTCCGGAGGCCATCTGGGTGGTCGACGTCCAGGTTGTTGGTTGCGGGAGGTCCCTCAACTCTCTGCACCGTGAGAAGGCTGCGACGTACGACACGCCTGAAGTCGCCGACCTCCTCAGGGCCTCCGCGGACCCGTCAACGCCGGTTCTCTTCACCTCGGCGACTTTGAACTTCCGGGGAATATGGTCGGCGGAGTCTCTCGACATTATGAGGCATCTCGGTGTGGCATCCTCCGACCTGAAGCTATGCGCGGTGAAGGCCCTGGAGGGCTCGGTGTATGCGTGGAGAACTTTCAAATCCTGTACCGCGCGGCGCGCTGACTTGTTATGCCCCACCTAATGTGCGGTCGTCCATGTGTACTGGCGACCCGAGCCATGAATTCGGGGAATGTGTATATTCCTATGTTATTATGAATAAACATTACTATAGCTAAATGCCACAGAGGACGACCAAATATAATACCCACCATGTGTTTGAAATACAATCCATTCAAAGCGGAGTGATAGGCGGAAGTAAGAATAATCTGCTTTAGGTAGCTAAATGCCACAGAGGACGACCAAATATAATACCCACCATGTGTTTGAAATACAATCCATTCAAAGACGAGTGATAGGCGGAAGTAAGAATAATCTGCTTTAGGTAGCTAAATGCCACAGAGGACGACCAAATATAATACCCACCATGTGTTTGAAATACAATCCATTCAAAGCGGAGTGATAGGCGGAAGTAAGAATAATCTGCTTTAGGTAGCTAAATGCCACAGAGGACGACCAAATATAATACCCACCATGTGTTTGAAATACAATCCATTCAAAGACGAGTGATAGGCGGAGGTAAGAATAATCTGCTTTAGGTAGCTAAATGCCACAGAGGACGACCAAATATAATACCCACCATGTGTTTGAAATACAATCCATTCAAAGACGAGTGATAGGCGGAGGTAAGAATAATCTGCTTTAGGTAGCTAAATGCCACAGAGGACGACCAAATATAATACCCACCATGTGTTTGAAATACAATCCATTCAAAGACGAGTGATAGGCGGAGGTAAGAATAATCTGCTGTAGGTAGCTAAATGCCACAGAGGACGACCAAATATAATACCCACCATGTGTTTGAAATACAATCCATTCAAAGACGAGTGATAGGCGGAGGTAAGAATAATCTGCTTTAGGTAGCTAAATGTCACAGAGGACGACCAAATATACTACCCACCATGTGTTTGAAATGCAATCCATTCAAAGACGAGCGATAGGGGGAAGTAAGAATAATCTGCTTGAGGTAGCTAAATGCCACAGAGGACGACCAAATATAATACCCACCATGTGTTTGAAATACAATCCATTCAAAGACGAGTGATAGGCGGAGGTAAGAATAATCTGCTTTAGGTAGCTAAATGCCACAGAGGACGACCAAATATAATACCCACCATGTGTTTGAAATACAATCCATTCAAGGACGAGTGATAGGCGGAGGTAAGAATAATCTGCTGTAGGTAGCTAAATGCCACAGAGGACGACCAAATATAATACCCACCATGTGTTTGAAATACAATCCATTCAAAGACGAGTGATAGGCGGAGGTAAGAATAATCTGCTTTAGGTAGCTAAATGTCACAGAGGACGACCAAATATAATACCCACCATGTGTTTGAAATGCAATCCATTCAAAGACGAGCGATAGGGGGAAGTAAGAATAATCTGCTTCAGGTAGCTAAATGCCACAGAGGACGACCAAATATAATACCCACCATGTGTTTGAAATACAATCCATTCAAAGACGAGTGATAGGCGGAGGTAAGAATAATCTGCTTTAGGTAGCTAAATGTCACAGAGGACGACCAAATATAATACCCACCATGTGTTTGAAATGCAATCCATTCAAAGACGAGCGATAGGGGGAAGTAAGAATAATCTGCTTCAGGTAGCTAAATGCCACAGAGGACGACCAAATATAATACCCACCATGTGTTTGAAATACAATCCATTCAAAGACGAGTGATAGGCGGAGGTAAGAATAATCTGCTTTAGCGGACCATCCCGCTTCTCCTTAGGAAGAGGATTTCGGCCCTTAGGATGTCTACGAGCCCGGTAGTCAGAGCTATAATCGACACGCCCTTTATGGTGAATGTCTTCCAGAAAACTCAAAGTGCTCTACACCGAGGAGGTCGGGTTGTCCGGACAGCTGAAGCTCTGGATAAGTTATGGGCCCAATCCCTATATGCTACAAATGATGGGAGAGCTCTTCGAGAGTCTGCGGATGTTCCCTACGCCCACCAATGGCTACAGGAAGGGACAAGAATTATGCAGGGAAGCCAATTTATAGATGCTGTAAAGATACGGGCCAATGCTTTGCCTTGCCTCACACGTTCGAAAAGGGGCAGAGAAGGAGAAAGAGGCTGCCGCGCGGGCTGTAATAGCCAGGAAACCCTGGCGCACATCCTTCAGGTGTGCCACCGGACACACAGCGCTAGATGCCGGAGACATGATAATGTGGTGCGCCTGGTCGAAAGAAGGCTACTTGAGTTAGGCTGGTCAGTGGAGAAAGAAAAGAAATTCAAAGTTTACGATGGATTCCTGAAGCCTGACCTAGTGGCCAGAAAAGGTGACCAGGTGCGTGTCCTTGATGCACAAATCGTCGGCACCGGCATAGACCTGCCGGCTGCGCACGCCCACAAGGTGCTAAAATATAACAGACCGGACTTGATTGAGGCCATAAGGAGGGAAGGTGTGCCTGAAGATGTCCAGATCGGGAGTATTACTCTATCATTCAAAGGGATCTGGGCCAGTGATAGTGCGGACCTCTTGCTCACCATGGGTATCCGGAAGACGGACATTAAGTTACTTTCTGTAATTGCTCTTCAGGGGGGTGTCCGGACGTATCGTATGTTCGGACGCATGACGTCCGTGGTTGATTGCCACGGCTGAAGGAGACATCGCTGTCGCGTGGCGCGGAGTTCGTGGGGTTTGGGGGGATCAGGTACCTCTTCCTTCTAAGAGGGAATCTTTGAAAGAAAAAATAGCTAAATGCCACAGAGGACGACCAAATATAATACCCACCATGTGTTTGAAATACAATCCATTCAAAGACGAGTGATAGGCGGAGGTAAGAATAATCTGCTGTAGGTAGCTAAATGCCACAGAGGACGACCAAATATAATACCCACCATGTGTTTGAAATACAATCCATTCAAAGACGAGTGATAGGCGGAGGTAAGAATAATCTGCTTTAGGTAGCTAAATGTCACAGAGGACGACCAAATATAATACCCACCATGTGTTTGAAATGCAATCCATTCAAAGACGAGCGATAGGGGGAAGTAAGAATAATCTGCTTCAGGTAGCTAAATGCCACAGAGGACGACCAAATATAATACCCACCATGTGTTTGAAATACAATCCATTCAAAGACGAGTGATAGGCGGAGGTAAGAATAATCTGCTTGAGGTAGCTAAATGCCACAGAGGACGACCAAATATAATACCCACCATGTGTTTGAAATACAATCCATTCAAAGACGAGTGATAGGCGGATGTAAGAATAATCTGCTTTAGGTAGCTAAATGCCACAGAGGACGACCAAATATAATACCCACCATGTGTTTGAAATACAATCCATTCAAAGACGAGCGATAGGGGGAAGTAAGAATAATCTGCTTTAGGTAGCTAAATGCCACAGA